>NC_084630.1:1898256-2000228 GCF_033978795.1 Nerophis ophidion | reverse complement strand
ACACAAAGAATGGACCTGCTATCCCCGTTTAAATAGGAACATCTCATTTCAGTAGGCCTTTAATGCTGCCAATGCATGTCAAAATTTGGCTTAAACCTTTTTGTTTTCCTGCTGTTATTCAATTTTTTGCTGAATTTGAATGCAGGCGGAAAGAGAGCGATGAGAAAGAAAGAGAGGGAGAGAGCAGGCGTGTCAGTCTTGACAGCCATCAAGGCATTACAGCGCTGCTGACATAAATATTTAACACTGAGGGGCAACCTACAGCATGTCATGTCACGGCCGTGATTAGGGTGAACGGTGACCCCCTCTCATAGAACATGCTTTCTTGTTGCAGAGTGGCGGGCAGATGGCTGGAGGTGGGCGGGGCGGGTTAGCATGCGTCAGCGCTCCATGGCTTCCTATCAGAGGGAGGACAATGCTCCCCTTTAACCCTCATTTGCATAAAGCCATTCCTTTGGAACAACTCTTCCCCCTCCCTTTACCTGCCTGTTCTTCGTGTCTCCGTGTTGCAGATCCACTCTCCGCATCCTTGTTGTCGGACGCATGTTCGCCGTTCTCGTCCTTTTCCTTAAAAGCCTACTGAAATGAGATGTTCTTATTTAAACGGGGATAGCAGCTCCATTCTACAGTTGTGATCAAAATTATTCAACCCCCACACAATTTTGGTGTTTTAGCAAGTTGGATATTTATTCCGTATTTTGTTTATAGTCATATCAAATAAAGATGTGTTAAATAGACAAATGCAACTTGAATTACAACATATTTTGTAACATACCAAACAGTGTCATTTCTCTTAATATCTCATGGACAAAATGATTCAACCCCTTGAAGATCATAACTCTTAAGAACATAATTTGAATAAGGTCTTTTCAATCAGGTGTTGAAAACACCTGTAGATGTGATTAGAACCATAACGAGCAACAATTAAACTGATCGAAAAAGTCTGTGACGCTCAGCTTCTTGTAGATGGTCAATGGTGTATTTGCAACATGGTGAAGTCCAGGAGTGGTCAAAGAAGTCAAGAGAGGAGCTAATCTCTCTTCATAAGAAAGAATATGGATATAAGAAAATAGCAAAGACATTACACATTCCAAGAAGACACAGTTGGGAGCATAATTCGCAAGTTTAAAAAGCTAAAGGCACAGTGGAAACACTACCTGGGCGTGGTAGAAAGAGGATGCTGTGTGCGTACAGTGGTGAAAAAAAGCTGAGGAACTACAACAGGACATTGCAGAGGGGGGAACGCAGGTTTCGTCCCAGACAATAAGGCGCGCACTACGAGATGAAGGCCTCCATGCCACAACTCCCAGGCGGCGCACCCCACTTCTGACTACCAGGCACAAGGAAAATAGACTCCAGTATGCCAAAATTCATCTGGACAAACCCCCAAGGTTTTGGGAAACTGTTCTATGGAGTGATGAGACAAAAGTGGAACTCGTTGGGCCTATGAATCAACGTTATGACTGGAGGAGAAAAAATGAAGTTTAAAAAGAGAAGAACACCTTGCCTACTGCTAAGCATGGTGGGGGGTCAATCATGCTCTGGGGCTGCTTCTCTGCCTCAGGTAGCGGGAATCTCCAGCGCGTTCAAGGCATTATGAATTCTATTTCCTAGCATGATTAGCTGCAAATGTCATGAAGTCAGTGAGGAAGCTGAGGCTTGGGAGACGTTGGACCTTCCAACAGGACAAGGATCCCAAGCATACCTCCAAATCAACATCAGAGTGGTTGCAGAAGAAGGGCTGGAAGACTCTGGAGTGGCCAGACCTAAATCCCATAGAAAAGCTGTGGTGGGACTTGAAGAAGACAGTTGCAGCACACAAGCCCAAGAATATGAAGGAACTGGAGGCCTTTGCCCAAGAGGAATGGGCTAAAATACTGTAGATGCTTCCAAGAGGCTTGTGTCCGCTTGTGTATCACCTTTGAAGGATGTCATTACTGTTCTACTAAGTACTAAAGATGCATGGAACTAGGGGCTTGAATCATTTTCTCAATGAGTTATTAAGAAAAATGTCCTTTTTTGGTATTTTGTAGAATACAGTGTTACAATTTAAGTTGCATTTGTCTATTTGACACATCTTTATTTGATATGACTATAAACAAAATACGGAATAAATGTCCAACTTGCTAAAACACCAAAATTGTGTGGGGGTTGAATCATTTTGATCACAACTGTATGTGTCATACTTGATCATTTCGCGACATTGCCATATTTTTGCTGAAAGGATTTAGTAGAGAACATCCACCATAAATTTCGCAACTTTTGGTGACTAATAAAAAAGCCTTGCCTGTACCAGAAGTTGCAGACGATGTGCGCGTGACGTCACGGGTTGTAGGGCTCCTCACATCCTCACATTGTTTATAATCATGGCCACCAGCATCTGGAGTGATTCAGACCGAGAAAGCCACAATTTCCCCATTAATTTGAGCGAGGATGAAAGATTCTTGGATGAGGATAGTGAGAGTGAAGGACTAGAAAAGGGGTCGGCAACCTTTACCACTCAAAGAGCCATTTTGACCCGTTTCACAAAAATCTGCTGGTGGTCACCCATATTACAATAATAAGAGCGTGCCCTGAAGCCATTCCTTTGACTCCTCCTACGACATGTACAGACAGCTTGCCAGTCCAGTAACATGTCGTATGTGGCTTCCGCAGATACACGTACGAGATTGCAAGGCATACTGGGTGATACAGGTTACACTGAAGGTTGTGATATAAATAACTTTAACACTCTTACTAATATGCGCCACGCTGTGAACCCACACCAAACAAGAATGACAAACACATTTCTGGAGTACATCCTCACAATAACACATTATAAAC
Organism: Nerophis ophidion; assembly: GCF_033978795.1. NCBI lineage: Eukaryota > Metazoa > Chordata > Actinopteri > Syngnathiformes > Syngnathidae > Nerophis > Nerophis ophidion. The sequence goes on along the minus strand of NC_084630.1, from coordinate 1,997,405 downwards.
GCAACATAACAATTACCCAGAATGCCATGCATCCATGACTCTTTCAGGCTATATTATACACCCCGCTAGCACCAAACCCCGCCCCACCCCACCACCCCTCCGTGGGTCGGTTGAGGTGGGGGGGGGTGTAAGATACAGCCTTAAAGAATCATGGATGCATGGCATTCTGGGTAATTATGTTGCGTTTATAATGTGTTACAGAGCCAATGTTCTCTAGAAATGTGTTTGTCATTGTTGTTTGGTGTGGGTTCACAATGTGGCACATATTAGTAAGAGTGTTAAAGTTATTTATATCACAACCTTCAGTGTAACCTGTATCACCCAGTATGCCTTGCAATCTCGTACGTATGACGACAGAAGCAGCGAAATGCGAGCCTCTGGCCAGCACGTAGATAGTGTGGCGCAGGTGCGATGACATGTTGTGGAGGACGTTAAAAGTAAAGCCATCTCGGCACTCCCTCAATATTGTTGTCCGAGTGAAAATTGGAGAATGTTGACCCCGCGTGATGTCCGGAAGAGGCTCCGAGAACCCGAAACACCCGTAACAATCGGGGGGGGGGTCGGCGATTGTGAAGCTGAGCCACATCAGAGTGGCCAAAGAGCCGCATGTGGCTCCGGAGCCGCGGGTTGCCGACCCCTGGACAAAAAAAAGGCGATGGCAGTGTGAGCGATTCAGATGTTATTAGACACATTTACTAAGATAATTCTGGAAAATCCCTTATCTGCTTATTTTGCTACTAGTGTTTTAGTGAGATTGTAAAGTCATACCTGAAAGTCGGAAGGGGGGTGGTGACCGCCGATGTCTCTGATGGAAGCCACGGAGGAGCCAAGACAGTTGTAGGAGGACGCAAGCTCCGCTCATGTCTGCGGTAAGAGCCGACTTATTACCACCATTTTCTCACCGAAACCTGCCGGTTGACATGTGGTAGAGAAGCATGTTGGCTTGACCGCTCTGTTCCATTGTAAAGCTTCACAACAAATAAAGAAACATTGGCTGTGTTTCGCTGCTAAAGGCAACCGCAATACACCGCTTCCCACCTACATCTTTCTTCTATGACGTCTCCATTATTTATTGAACAAATTGCAAAAAGATTCAGCAACACAGATGTCCAGAATACTGTGTAATTATGCGATTAAATCGGAAGACTTTTAGCCGTGAGTGGTGCTGGGATAAAATGTCCGCTCCAAACAATAACGTCACAAGCACGCGTCAACATAAGCGTCATCATTCCGCGACGTTTTCAACACGACACTTCGCGGGAAATTTAAAATTGCAATTTAGTAAAGTAAAGCGGCCGTATTGTCATGTGTTGCAATGTTAATATTTCATCATTGATATATAAACTATCAGACTGCGTGGTCGCTAGTAGTGGCTTTCAGTAGGCCTTTAAGTGCGGTAGTTTTTTCTTTGGCTTGTTGACGCGCAGGAAGAACAGATGACAGACGTCAGCGAGTGCATGTTCTTACATTCATCCTTTTTACTCTTGCATGATTATGTGATGGTAGTTTAGTTGTGTTTTTTATTACCTTTGTGGCTTATTGGAAACAGTCCAAAAACAAAACAATTCAAGCTGCTCAAAAAGCCAATTGTTTGACCGCAGAGGTTCTAATGTATTAAATAAACCAATAATTACCAGGGAAAAAAAAGCTGCAAGGTAACTCCCCGTTGTCATTCGTGCAATTTTAATTCATCATTAATTATTAATGTGGGTGTTATGGATATCATTTATGCGGACACAACTGATGGTAAAGCTCAGGCATTGATTACCTCTCGATGCTTTGAGATTATTTTGAGTTGTGTGGATCCTACACTTATTCGATTTCCCTCCAATTAAGGCGGGAATTATTCACAGGGGGGTTCACCCTTGACGGCCGGCAAACAATGACATAACATCGGAAAAACATCTTTAGGCCAATCGATGATAAACAAACAAATGATGTCGGCTTAATGATTAAAACTGTCGGGGCTCTTAAAGGCCTACTGAAAGCCACTACTAGCCACCACGCAGTCTGATAGTTTATATATCAATGATGAAATATTAACATTGCAACACATGCCAATACGCCCGCATTTGTTGACTAAATTGCAATTTTAAATTTCGCTCGAATTATCCTGCTGAAAACGTCGCTTTATGATGACACGTGCGTGTGATGTCACGGATTGTAGAGGACATTTTGTTCCAGCACCGATCCCAGCTATAAGTCGTCTGCTTTAATCGCATAATTCCACAGTATTCTGGACATCTGTGTTGCTGAATCTTTTGCAGTTTGCTCAATTAATAATGGAGACATAAAGGAAGAATGATGTAGGTGGGAAGTGATGGATTGCGGTCGCCTTTAGAAACACAAACACAGCCGGCGTTTCCTTGTTTACATTCCCGAAAGATGACGGTGAAGCTTTACTATGGAAGAGAGCGGTCAAGCGAACATGGTTCCCATGTCAACCGGCAGGTTTCAGTGAGATAATGGTGGTAATAAGTTGGCTCTTACCGTAGACATGAGCGGAGAGCTTGCATCGTTCCTCTTGCAGCTGTGGACTCTCTTGCCTCCTCCCACCGGCCGTCCCTGTCCCTCGGATACTTACACCGTGGAGGAGGGGGGGGGGGGGAAATCGTCGAGAAACGTGGCTTCCCTCGGAGACACTGGTGGTCGCCACACCCCTCCGACTTTCAGGTTGTACAAGTACGACCGTATAATCTCACTAAAACTCTAGTAACACAATAAGCAGATACAAGATTTTCCAGAATTATCCTAGTAAATGTGTCTAATAACATCTGAATCGCTCCCACTGCCCTTTTTTTTCCTAGTCCTTCACTCTCACTTTCCTCATCCACGAATCTTTCATCCTCGCTCAAATTAATGGGGAAATCGTCGCTTTCTCGGACCGAATCGCTCTCGCTGCTGGTGGCCATGATTTTAATCAATATTCAGATGTGAAAAGCTCCATAACCCATGATGTCACGCGCACATCGTCTGCTACTTCCGGTACAGGCAAGGCTTTTTTTTATTAGCGACCAAAAGTTGCAAACTTTATTGTGAATGTTCTCTACTAAATCCTTTCAGCAAAAATATGGCAATATCGCGAAATGATGAAGTATGACACATAGAATGGAGCTGCTATCCCCGTTTAAATAAGAACATCTCCTTTCAGGAGGACATTAAAATAATTTTCTCAAAAATCGGCAGTGCGCCTTATAACCCGGTGCGCCTAATGTACGGCGTAATTCTGGTTGTGTTTATATTGGCCTCGAAGCAATTTAATTTGGTACATGGTGTAATGATAAGTGTGACCAGTAGATGGCAGTCAGACATAAGAGATACATGTAATCTGCAAGAAGACGCCAGTAAACGACACCAAAACTTTCAATGTTCCATTGACAATATAGAACATTACACACTGCTTTTAAAAATCCGTCAACATGTTTTTAGTACGACTTTGGTAAGCTATGAAGCCGCACCGCTTGATGGATTGTCGGCGCATTAAACATACGAGTATGTCTCTTGCTGGTGGGTTCACCTGACACCGACAGTATCTTCGTGGAAGCCCAGGAGTCTGATGCCTTTTATTGTGATTTGCACACTTCGGAACAGCACTCTGTTCTTTAACTTTTCAGTCGTGCCTTCTGTGTAAACAGCCCACGTCAGTCTCTTCCCCGTGACTTTCGTGGCAGTCTTTCTGGCATGTCGTTCTTCTGGCCTCCTCTCTCAAGCGTGTGCGCGTCTGCCCAACAGCTCCAACTCCATCAGTGTGACTCTGCCCCGGCTGCTGCTGATAAGCATGGCAGGTGATTGGATGATTATCCCAGCTGGGTAATCCAATCACCTGCCAGCTGTGCTTCGAGGCCAGTCCTTACACACCCCACTCCTGCAGCAGGTGCGCTGACCACGCCCCCCTCCACAGAGTACTCTTCTTACTTTTTCTGATACCTACTGAGGTGTATTTGGGATCTGCGTGAGTCCTGAAAATATGCGCAGGTCCGCTTTTGTTGTCTGTGGCGACGCTGTAGTCATAAGCTTCTTCTTTTTCTTATGTGGCATTCATCTTCCGCTGTTGCTATTTCTAAAATAAAGTAGCGTATAGATCTTACTTATATCTGTCAGTAAGCTACCTACCTAAGCGCTAAAAACTGCAGTGAGTTGGCATAATGTACCCAAAGAACTTTAGTAATTAGAAGGTTCCGGTCGGACGGTTTTTCACAAGACACATTGTTGCACTAGTGAACCACGGATGAGGAGACGCGGCTCCGTTTTTGATTGAATTAAAGTCTGAATTTCATTAAAACAGTTAGCTCCATCTTTTGACACTTCTTCCACTCCCGTCCTTGCACGCTACACCGTTACAACAAAGTAAAAGAGTGCGGGTACTGTCCGGGCCTGCCTGCAGTCCAGACCTGCCTCCCATCAAAAATGTGTGGCGCATTATGAAGCGTAAAATACAACAACAAGACCCCGGACTGTTGAACAATATAAGCTGTACATCGAGCAAGAATGGTAAAGAATTCCACTTTCAAAGCTTCAACAATTAGTTTCCTCAGTTCCCAAACGTTTATTGAATGTTGTTAAAAGAAAAGGTGATGTAACACAGTGGTGAACATGCCCTTTCCCAACTACTTTGGCACATGTTGCTGTCAGATTTATTTGTTGATGAACCTAAGATGCAGAGATGGAAGCAGGCATGGAGTGAGCAAACATGATTTGAATATAAATACTAAGACAAAACCAAACAAAGGGTTCAAACCAAAAGCGCGCACGTGGGCGGATAAAAAACAAAAGGCCTAGCGTGGAAGCCAACAGGTATCTAGCAGAAAACAGAAAAACTGGAAACAGCTAATGGCTAACAAGGAAACAAAAAGCTAGGAGAAAACAAACTATAAATAGCTAACAAAAACAGCTTACCGCTACGACGACCAGGACAAGATAATAGCTGAAATGATGGCAGACACGACAGGTAGCAAAGACACAAGAGTGACATGAGGCAACAACAATACAATGATCCAGCACTGACTGGAAGACAAAGTGGGTACAAATAGGAGCGGGCTGATTGACAACAGGTGTGGCCAGGTACCAATCAGCCGCAGATGAGGTGACAACAGCACACAGGGAGACAAACAGGAAGCTGAACCAAAATAAGAGCACTTGACAGGAATTAAAGACAGGAGATACTAAACACAGAGGAAACAAAGACAAATGCAGAGGAAACAACTAAAACATAGACAAACTGTCAGGGAAAGCCTGACAGTTGCAGCCCATCCATCCATCCATCATCTTCCGCTTATCCGAGGTCGGGTCGCGGGGGCAGCAGCCTAAGCAGGGAAGCCCAGACTTCCCTATCTCCAGCCACTTCGTCTAGCTCTTCCCGGGGGATCCCGAGGCATTCCCAGGCCAGCCGGGAGACATAGTCTTCCCAACGTGTCCTGGGTCTTCCCCGTGGCCTCCTACCAGCTGGACGTGCCCTAAACACATCCCTAGGGAGGCGTTGGGGTGGCATCCTGACCAGATGCCCGAACCACCTCATCTGGCTCCTCTCGATGTGAAGGAGCAGCGGCTTTACGTTGAGCTCCTCCCGGATGGCAGAGCTTCTCACCCTATCTCTAAGGGAGAGACCCGCCACCCGGCGGAGGAAACTCATTTCGGCCGCTTGTACCCGTGATCTTATCCTTTCGGTCATGACCCAAAGCTCATGACCATAGGTGAGGATGGGAACGTAGATCGACCGGTAAATTGAGAGCTTTGCCTTCCGGCTCAGCTCCTTCTTCACCACAACGGACCGGTACAACGTCCGCATTACTGAAGACGCCGCACCGATCCGCCTGTCGATCTCACGATCCACTCTTCCCCCACTCGTGAACAAGACTCCTAGGTACTTGAACTCCTCCACTTGGGGCAGGGTCTCCTCCCCAACCCGGAGATGGCACTCCACCCTTTTCCGGGCGAGAACCATGGACTCGGACTTGGAGGTGCTGATTCTCATTCCGGCTGAAATGATGGCAGACACGACAGGTAGCAAAGACACAAGAGTGACATGAGGCAACAACAATACAATGATCCAGCACTGACTGGAAGACAAAGTGGGTACAAATAGGAGCGGGCTGATTGACAACAGGTGTGGCCAGGTACCAATCAGCCGCAGATGAGGTGACAACAGCACACAGGGAGACAAAGAGGAAGCTGAACCAAAATAAGAGCACTTGACAGGAATTAAAGACAGGAGATACTAAACACAGAGGAAACAAAGACAAATGCAGAGGAAAAAACTAAAACATAGACAAACTGTCAGGAAAGCCTGACAGTTGCAGCCATAAAACTATAAGTTACTGATTATTATTTGCAAAAAAAAAAAGTTTGAGTTTGTACATCAAATATCTTGTCTTTGTAGTGCATTCAATTGAATATGGGTTGAAAAGAATTTACAAATCATAGTATTCCGTTTATATTTACATCTAACACAATTTCCCAACTCATATGGAAACAGGGTTCGTACATCTCCAAAGTAACAGTACTCTTACTTGAGTACAAATTCCGGCTACTCTACCCACCTCTGACGTCACATGACACCAGCTGTGTGGTCTCTGCTTGTGTTAAGTCGCCAGTCTCCCTTAAGTGCATTGCTGTTTAAGTGCCTTGACCATGGAGCCTGGTGTTAATCCAATTTTTCCTCAACATTTCGCGTGTGGATGGTCGGATGGAGAAGGTCGGGGACACACCTGGGGGAGAAAAGCAAGCAATTCTCCCAAGGTAGAGGAAAATGGAATGATAGAAATGAGAGGCGGTGAAGATGGCCTGAGTGCTGCTACCTGTCCCTGTAGTCATTTAGACCCGCTCTTAGTCACATATAGTGAGACAAAAGTCTCTCATTAAAGTTTAATGGCAAGCCTTTTTAGGCCAGCCCTATTGTCTTTCCCATTAAAGGCTCGGGGTTCCTTGTCTCTCCGATGGACGGTGACAATAGAGAGGCCACTACTGTCCTCCCCACCTCCTTAGCGAGGAGACGCAAGTGGGATGTTATTATTATTTCATGCCTCGGAAGAGTTCAGCCTTCACTTTAGGGCCCCGCTCATTGGCGCCGAGCCTCCTTGCGAGAGGCCTTCTTGAGTGCATTGTTCATTTTCCATGCCCTGTGTGCCATTTTCTTACATGCCCCCTGAGCGGAAAGCAAGCGTTATTTCAGCCTTGTTTGGCATGGTAAGACAAGGAAAGCATTTAGTGCTGCAACAGAGGTCAAAGGTGGCAGGCGGCGTAATGGACAAGCAAACGCTCAAGTCCTGCCTCCCAATTTTACTTGAACACAACTACTACCGTATTTTTCCGACTATAAGTCGCAGTTTTTTTCATACTTTTGGCAGGGGGTATATGTAAGCCGCTGATAAATATGTTATGAAATGAGATATTTCCGCAGTAAAAGTTTGGAAAATGTTTATTTACATACCTTTTATTGTTTCCAAACAGTGCCTACTAGAGATGCGCAGACAGGCAATTATATCATCCGCAACCGCATCACCAAAGTCGTCATCCACCGGCCGTCCACCCGAACCAACATTTTTATCAGAAACGCATCCGCCCGCCAACCGCCCGCTGAAATACATCACAGGTTGGCGACCTTTACCACTCACAGAGCTGTCTAAACCTGTTTCACAGAGTAACAAAGAAAATTGGAGCCGCTAAAGTTCTCGCAATTATCCAATTGGCGTTCATCCTGATGACAAGAATATGGGCGTTCTTTGACACCTTCGACAACATGTACACACCGATTGTTAGTCCGGCAACATGTTGTGTGCAGCTTCCGCAATCACACGCACACGACTGCAAGGCATACTGGGTGACACAGAGTACACTGATGGTTGTGAAATAAACAACTTTAACACCAGTATGCGCCACGCTTTGAAGCCACACCAAACAAGATTGACAAACACATTTCGGGAGAACATCCTCGCAGTAACACAACATAAACGCAACACAACAAATACCCAGAATCCTTTGTATCCGTGACACTTCCTGAATATATTATACAACCCTGCCCACCTTACCGACGCACGGGGTGGCCTGGGGGGTTTGCTGCTAGCGGGGTGTATAAAATAGTCGGAGCCTGTCATGGATACAAAGGATTCTGGGTATTTTTTGTGTTGCGTTTATGTTGTGTTACTGGGAGGGTGTCCTCTGTCCTCCCGAAATGTGTTTGTCAATCTTGTTTGGTGTGGCTTCACAGCGTGGCGCATATTACTAAGAGTGTTAAAATGGTTTATATCACAACCATTAGTGTACTCTGTGTCACCCAGTATGCCTTGCAGTCGTGTGCGTGTTGCTGCGGAAGCCGCACACAACATGATGCTGGACTGACAAGCAGTTCGTACATGCTGTAGAGGGCGACAAAGTCAATGACTTCATAGCACGCCCTAATAATTATTATCTGGGTGACTGCCGGCAGTCATTCTAGAGATTTATAGCATCTCCTATTGTCTTCTTCTCTTTGTGACACGGGTCCTAATTGGCTCTTTGAATGGCAAAGGATACCGATCCCAGAACCATGTATATCAAATATTCCGGATGGTTCAACCGCCACCCGCCCAAATCTATCCATCCATCCATTTTCTACCACTTATTCCCTTTTGGGGTCGCGGGGGGGCGCTGGCGCCTATCTCAGCTACAATCGGGCGGAAGGCGGGTTACACCCTGGACAAGTCGCCACCTCATCGCAGGGCCAACACAGATAGACAGACAACATTCACACTCACATTCAAACACTAGGGCCAATTTAGTGTTGCCAATCAACCTATCCCCAGGTGCATGTCTTTGGAAGTGGGAGGAAGCCGGAGTACCCGGAGGGAACCCACGCATTCACGGGGAGAACATGCAAACTCCACACAGAAAGATCCCAAGCCTGGATTTGAACCCAGGACTGCAGGAACTTCGTATTGTGAGGCAGATCTAATTAAAATGTATTTTTTCGTCATGTCACCCGCCCGACCCGCAGTTTATCCGCGGACTCCGCGGATGAGACCGCAAACCGCGCATCTCTAGTGCCTACAACTTGGCAGGAAAACGGCTGTTCAAACAAAACAGAAGCCATCGTCATGCTAAACCGACTCAATAACAGCACAGTGACGTTGTGGTAAATTGACTGAGGAATTTGTGAAACCGAAACAATATTAAGACAGGTTTTTTTTTCTGAATCAAATTGAGGCAGAGGTGGTACAATCCTGACCATGCGCCAGAATTTTAACGACAACAAAATGGTAGTAAATATACAAACCCCGTTTCCACATGAGTTGGGAAATTAGATGTATATTTAAACAGAATACAATGATTTGCAAATCCTTTTCAACCCATATTCAGTTGAATGCATATATATATATATATATATATATATATATATATATATATATATATATATATATATATATATATATATACACAGTGGGGCAAACAAGTATTTAGTCAGCCAGCGATTGTGCAAGTTCTCCCACTTCAAATGATGACAGAGGTCTGTCATTTTCATCATAGGTACACTTCAACTGTGAGAGACAGAATGGGGAAAAAATCACATTGTAGGAATTTTAACGAATTTATTTGTAAATGATGGTGGAAAATAAGTATTTGGTCAACCATTCAAAGCTCTCACTGATGGAAGGAGGTTTTGGCTGAAAATCTCACGATACATGGCCCCATTCATTCTTTCCTTAGCAGAAAAACAGCCCCAAAGCATGATGTTTCCACCCCCATGCTTCACAGTAGGTATGGTGTTCTTGGGATGCAACTCAGTATTCTTCTTCCTCCAAACACGAGTTGAGTTTATACCAAAGAGTTCTGTTTTGGTTTCATCTGACCACATGACATTCTCCCAATCCTCTGCTGTATCATCCATGTATCCATTTTGGTATCAACTCAACTCATCGTGTTTGGAGGAAGAAGAATACTGAGTTGCATCCCAAGAACACCATACCTACTGTGAAGCATGGGGGTGGAAACATCATGCTTTGGGGCTGTTTTTCTGCTAAGGGGACAGGACGATTGATCCGTGTTAAGGAAAGAATGAATGGGGCCATGTATCCTGAGATTTGGAGCCAAAACCTCCTTCCATCAGTGAGAGCTTTGAATGCTTGACCAAATACTTATTTTCCACCATCATTTACAAATAAATTCTTTAAAGTTCCTACAAAGTGAAATCCTGGATTTTTTTTTTTCACAATCTGTCTCTCACAGTTGAAGTGTACCTATGATGAAAATGACAGACTTATATCGGATCGGGACAACCCTAGTCCGGATGACATGATGTCTCATATTTCCAAAAACAATTTGAAATGTGGACTCGTCAGACCACAGAACACTTTTCCACTTTGCATCAGTCCATCTTAGATGATCTCGGGCCCAGAGAAACCGGCGGCGTTTCTGGATGTTGTTGATAAATGGCTTTCACTTGTTTTAGTAGAGCTTTACCTTGCACTTACAGATGTAGCTACCAACTGTATTTAGTGACAGTGGTTCCTGAGCCCATGTGGTGATATCCTTTAGAGATTGATGTCGTGTTTTGATACAGTGCCGTCTAAGGGATCGAAGGTCACGGTCATTTAATGTTGAAATCCCTAAATTTCTTGCAATTGCACTTTGAGAAAGGTTGTTCTTAAACTGTTTGACTATTTGCTCACGCAGTTGTGGACAAAGGGGTGTACCTCGCCCCATCCTTTCTTGTGAAAGACTGAGCATTTTTTTGGGAAGCTGTTTTTATAGCCAATCATGGCACCCACCTGTTCCCAATTAGCCTGCACACCTGCGGGATGTTCCAAATAAGTGTTTGATGAGCATTCCTCAACTTTATCAGTATTTATTGCCACCTTTCCCAACTTCTTTGTCACGTGTTGCTGATAATGATTATTTGCAAAAATTTTTTACTTTTGATCAGTTGGAACATGAAATATGTTGTCTTTGTAGCATATTCAACTGAATATGGCTTGAAAAGGATTTGCAAATCATTGTATTCTGTTTATATTTACATCTAACCCAATTTCCCAACTCATATGGAAACGGGGTTTGTAGATGGTGAAGAGAGCATTACCAAGAACGATATTGTAAGTTAATAATACTAAGACAGGCACTGGTAAACATGTAATTACGCTACCTTAATTAGATTACGATAGTGCGTACAAATATGCATGAAAACCCTACTATCAGACTTTCGACGGTTTAATTAGTAAGAATTGTTTTAGTTGTAAAACATAAAAACTTTGCTTCGATACACGCATACAGAAACGCTATTTGAACATTTCCCTGCGTAATATTGGAGGACAAATGTTGTCCTCGGGTCCTCCTTAGACTCGTACTGTCCTGCAAAAAACTGTATAAAACTTTAATGATGTTTGCATCTGACTACCTGTGAGCCTCTGGAAGGCAATAGGCTCATTAGAAAGGCAATTCCTGGAATGCAGCATGTCTGCATGCTTCGAGACTAAAGGCTTTTGTGAGTTGTTGTTGTTCTTGTCGACTGTGTGCACACTATTGATGTTAGGACAATACATACTTTACTTTGGAAACTGTTAGGTCCCATGGATGAACCACCTTTTGGATTATGGCTAATGCTGAAAAAGTTCATAAAAGCTTGGTCTAAAGTTATTATGTACAAACCTCGTTTCCATATGAGTTGGGAAATGGTGTTAGATGTAAATATAAACAGAATACAATGATTTGCAAATCCTTTTCAAGCCATATTCAGTTGAATATGCTACAAAGACAACATATTTCATGTTCAAACTGATAAAACAATTTTTTTTTGCACGTAATCATTAACTTTAGAATTTGATGCCAGCAAAGGCAATGGAAATGTAGGTCTAAGTCAGACCTACATAGAGGTTTTTGTTTCATGTCCCTACGACATTCCTAACGGAAGTTACACCAAGTTTGGTGAGTTTTGAAGCATGTTAAAGGGGTCAAATTACAGCTCAAAGAGGCAAAAATAGCATTTTTTAGCGAAAATTTTGCTTTGAATGGGTTTTTGCAAAATTTCTGTTGATTTTAGGTATAGGCATTTCTAATGGGGAATCTAGGTCTAAGTCAGACCTACATAGAGGTTTTTGTTCCATGTCTTTACGACATTCCTAACGGAAGTTACAAGCAGTCTGTTTTTTTTTTCGTAGGGGGCGCTAGCGCGCATTTTTCATTTTTGGGGTTTGGTTGCTTAATATGTGTTTTTGCCAAGCCTTACCGATGTGTGTTTAAAATTTGGTGAGTTTTGAAGCATGTTAAGGGGGTCAAATTAGGGTTCGAAGCTGCGGAATAATAATAATTAAAGCTGCAAGCAGCGTTGGTCGGGTCCGCCGTTGGCAGCCGCCGCCGCCGCCGTGTCCCAAGTCCCGATCTTAGTCAGACCTCCATAGAAGTTTTTGTTTCATCACTCTACGACATTCCTAACAGAATTTACAAGCAGTTTTATCAGTTTATTTTCCTAGAGGGCGCTAGAGCACAATTTTCATTTTTGGGGTTTGGTTTTTTATTGGATGGCAATTTTCACCAGTCCTGATGTGTGTGTAAAATTTGGTGAGTTTTGAAGCATGTTAAGGGGGTCAAATTACAGATTGGCATTTCTGGATGTTGTTGATAAATGGCTTTCGCTTGGCATAGTATAGCTTTAACTGGCACTTTGAAGCATTTTAAGGGGGTCAAATATCAGTTCAAAGAGGCAAAAAAGACATTTTTTGCAAACATTTTGTTTAGAAGGGGTTTTTGTCAACTTCCTGTTGATTTTAGGTATAGAAGTGGAAAGGATATCACCACATGGGCTCAGGAACACTTCGTAAAACCACTGTCAGTAACTACAGTTGGTCGCTACATCTGTAAATGCAAGTTAAAACTCTACTATGCAAAGCCAAACCCATTTATCAACAACATCCTGAAACGTTGCTGGCTTGGCTGGGCTCGAGCTCACCTAAGATGGACTGATGCAAAGTGGAAAGGTGTTCTGTGGTCTGACGAGTCCACATTTTAAATTATATTTTGAACCAGAGGACGTGGTGTCCTCCAGAACAAAGAGGAAAATAACCGTTCGGATTGTTATAGGCGCAAAGTTCAAAAGCCAGCATGTGTGATGGTATGGGGGTGTATTAGTGCCCAAGGCATGGGTAACTTACACATCTGTGAAGGCACCATTAATGCTGAATCGTCCATACAGGTTTTGGAGCAACATATGTTGTCATCCAAGCAACGTTGTCATGGACGCCCCTGCTTATTTCAGCAAGACAAGTGTTACAACAGCGTGGCTTCGTTAAAAAAAAGAGTGTGGGTACTTTCCTGGCCCGCCTGCAGTCCAGACCTGTCTCCCATTGTAAATGTGTGGCGCATTATGAAGCATAAAATACGACAGCGGAGACCCCGGACTGTTGAAGGACTGAAGCTCTACATAAAACAAGAATGGGAAAGAATTCCACTTTCAAAGCTTCAACAATTAGTTTCCTCAGTTCCCAAACGTTTATTGAGTGTTGTTAAAAGAACAGGTGATGTAACACAGTGGTGAACATGACTTGTCCTTTCCAACTCATATGGAAACGGGGTTGGTACATGATCTTAGAATGGTGTGTACCTTCCTTACTTTTCAGAAATGATATCTTCTCATGGGGGAATACTGTTGCAATGACTCGGAGGTGTAATTTCCAGAAGTCAGTGTACAGCTTGTTTGATAGGCCAGATTCCCCATATCAACACACATCTAAGGATGTAGCGATTGACTGATTGATTGATTGATTGAAACTTTTATTAGTATATTAGATTTCAGATTTAGATTTATTGGTCCCCATTGGGGAAATTCATTCTCACTGCCCTACAATTAAACAATAGATATTGCACATCACAAAAACAAAAACAACAAAAAGACATCATACATGACCAAGACATTTACAGGCTTGTCAGACAGGTTAGCCCGGCCTGCTGTTTAGTGCGGCTATAGCTGCAGGGATAAGGCTTTTCTTGAGGCGGGCCCTCCGGAATTTGATGGTTCTGTACCTGCGCCCTGATGGTACTGGGATTATGTATTGGTGTAGTGCAGGGCTCGGGAACCTTTTTGGCTGACAAAGCCGTGGAAGCCAAATATTTTAAAATGTATTTCCGTGAGAGCCATATCATTTTTTTTTAACACTGAATACAACTAAATGTGTGCATTTTTAAGAAAGCCAAACATTTTTAGTTGGGATGACCGATAATATCAGACTGCCGATATTATCGGCTGATAGATGCTTTAAAATGTAATATCGGAAATGATCGGTATCGGTTTCAAAAATCTCGGTATCTCTTTCAAAACGTAAAATTTATAAATTTTTAAAACGCCGCTGTGTAAACGGATGTAGGGAGAAGTACAGAGCACCAATAAACCTTAAACACACTTCCTTTGCGTGCCGTCCCAATCACATAATATGTACGGCTTTTCACACACACAAGTGAATGCAACGCATACTTGGTCAACAGCCATAAGTAGCCACTGAGGGTGGCTGCATGAACTACTTTTAATACTGTTACAAATATGCGCCACACTGTGAACCCACACCAAACACCAACACATTCGGGAGAACATCCGCACCGTAACACAACATAAACACAACAGAACAAATACCCAGCACCCCTTGCAGCACTAACTCTTCAGGGATGCTACAATATACACCCCGCCCACCTCAACCTCCTCATGCTCTTTCAGGGAGAGCATGTCCCAAATTTCAAGCTACTGTATTGAGGCATGTTAAAAAAAATAATGCACTTTTTGACTTTAATAATATATATGGCAGCCCAAGACCCAACCTTCAGGCTGATTATTTTAGGTTGTCCTAAAGAATTTGGAGGTAATCCTCCTTTTCCATTGTTCCATTGGCAGCAAAAGAGGCCCAGAGCATAATACTACCACCACCATGCTTGGCGGTATGCATGGTGTTCCTGGGATTAAAGTCCTCACATTTTCTCCTCCAAACATATTGCTGGGCATTGTTGCCAAACAGCTCAATTTGTGTTTCATATGACCACAAAACTTTCTTCCAAAAGGTCTTATCTTTGTCAATGTGATGTCAGATGAAAATAAAAAAATGATTTTTTTGGCCACAATACACAGCAATAGGATTTAGTAATTCCTTTACCACTTTTGATGTGTGTTTGGGGTCATTGTCCTGTTGGAACACCCAACTGCGCCCAAGGCCTAACCTCCGGGCTGGTGAGTGTAGGTTGACCTGAAGAATTTGGAGCTAATCCTCCTTTTTCATTGTTCCATTTACTCTCTGTAAAGCATCAATTCCATTAGCAGCAAAACAGGCCCAGAGCATAATACTACCACCACCATACTTGACAGTTTTCATGGTGTTCCTGGGATTAAAGGCCTCACATTTTCTCCTCCAAACATATTGCTGGGTATGGTGGCCAAACAGCTCAATTTGTGTTTCATCTGACCACAGAACTTTCCTCCAGAAGGTCTTATCTTTGTCAATGTGATGTCAGATGAAAAAAAAATTGCTTTTTTGGCCACAATACCCAGCAATATGATTTAACAATTCCTTTACCACTTTTGATGTGTGTTTGGGGTCATTTTCCTGTTGGAACACCCAACTGCACCCAAGACCCAACCTCCGGGCTGATAATTTCAGGTTGTCCTGAAGAATTTGGAGCTAATCCTCCTTTTTCATTGTCCCATTTACTCTCTGTAAGGCACCAGTTCCATTAGCAGCAAAACAGGCCCAGAGCATAATACTACCACCACCATACTTGACGGTATGCATGGTGTTCCTGGGATTATCAATCAATCAATCAATGTTTACTTATATAGCCCTAAATCACTAGTGTCTCAAAGGGCTGCAATAACCACCACGACATCCTCGGTAGGCCCACATAAGGGCAAGGAAAACTCACACCCAGTGGGACATCGGTGACAATAATGACCCAGTGGGACGTCGGTGACAATGATGACTATGAGAACCTTGGAGAGGAGGAAAGCAATGGATGTCGAGCGGGTCTAACATGATACTGTGAAAGTTCAATCCACAATGGATCCAACACAGTCGCGAGAGTCCAGTCCAAAGCGGATCCAACACAGCAGCGAGAGTCCCGTTCACAGCGGAGCCAGCAGGAAACCATCCCAAGCGGAGGCGGATCAGCATCGCAGAGATGTCCCCAGCCGATACACAGGCAAGCAGTACATGGCCACCGGATCGGACCGGACCCCCTCCACAAGGGAGAGTGGGACATAGAAGAAAAAGAAAAGAAACGGCAGATCAACTGGTCTAAAAAGGGAGTCTATTTAAAGGCTTAAAAGGATTAAAAGCCTCACATTTTCTCCTCCAAACATATTGCTGGGTATGGTGGCCAAACAGCTCAATTTGTGTTTCATCTGACCACAGAACTTTCCTCCAGAAGGTCTTATCTTTGTCAATGTGATGTCAGATGAAAAAAAAAAAAAGCTTTTTTGGCCACAATACCCAGCAATATGATTTAACAATTCCTTTACCACTTTTGATGTGTGTTTGGGGTCATTTTCCTGTTGGAACACCCAACTGCGCCCAAGACCCAACCTCCGGGCTGGTGAGTGTAGGTTGACCTGAAGAATTTGGAGGTAATCCTCCTTTTTCATTGTTCCATTGGCAGCAAAAGAGGCCCAGAGCATAATACTACCACCACCATGCTTGGCGGTATGCATGGTGTTCTTGGGATTAAATCAATCAATCAATCAATGTTTATTTATATAGCCCTAAATCACTAGTGTCTCAAAGGGCTGCACAAACCACCACGACATCCTCGGTAGGCCCACATAAGGGCAAGGAAAACTCACACCCAGTGGGACATTATGGATGTCGAAGGCCTCGTCTTTTCTCTTCCATACATATTGCCAGGTCTTGTGGCCAAAAAGCACAATTTTTGTTTTATCTGACATCACAGGGACAAAGATAACACCTTCTGGAGGAAATTACCTCCAAATTCTTGAGGACAACCTAAAATGATCAGGGGGTCTTGGGCGCATTTGGGTATCCAAACAGGACAATGACCCCAAACACACGTCAGAAGTGGTAATGGAATGGCCAAATCCGGCTAGAATTAAGGTCTTAGAATGGCCTTCTCAAAATCCTGACTTAAACGTGTGGACAATGCTGAAGAAACAAGTCCAGTGACAGCAAAACAGGCCCAGAGCATAACACTACCTCCACCACGCTTGACAGTGGGGTTGGTGTTCCTGGGATTAGAGGCCTCACCTTTTCTTCTCCAAACATATTGCTGGGTGTTTTGGCCAAAAAGCCCATTTTTTGTTTAACAGCACTGTCTTTGATATTGATACCATCAACATTTGGATCGATCCGCCCACCTTTGCTGTGAAATCATTAATTGTGCGCATCCGCAAACCCCGGAGAATATTTCACAAACAAAAACAGTAGCTTATTGTTCCTAATGAACGCTGATAAGTCCAAGGCCTTCCTGGCTGGAGGTTGAAATATCAATTTATTTATGTATTCCTCCGTTCCAACCTTTCAGCGGCCATCATTGAGAAGACATCTGCGGCTATAATTAATGAAAACAAAAACAGAGTGGCTATGACCTTTTTTGCAGCGGGGTGATTGACACAGATAGACACTTACAATCTCCTAACCTTCACAAATAAATTCCGGGGCCGGGCCCTCTTGACACCTGTCCTCCTCCTTCCTCTTCTTCTTCCTCCTCCTCACGCCACGCGTTGAGTCTCCTTATGTTTACTATCACCTTATTGATTTGTTTGCCGGCAGTCCAGCGAGGAGCCCCATTAAATATTCACAGCTTGTTTTTTCCCCCTCCTTTCACCATCGCTTTATTCTAAAATGCAATTTGTCTCCTTGGCTCTTTTCATAAGCCGAGTTCAGGCTTACAAGTTGTAGATACATGAAGGAAAATCCTTTCCGGCGTTCATTTTTAAATCTCTATTTCGTTGGATCTCTAAATCCCCTTATCTCCATTGGCAGTTAGCTCATTTTGTTGGGTGTTGGGAGTTCAAATAATAACGGGCAAAGAAGCCCGGGATAGCTATCACTGTCTTCATAGGAGGGACCAGAACATCCACACTTGGAATTCATTCTAGGATTGCAAACATCAAAGTCAACTTTTTCCTCCTCTATCAAGATTATTGATTTTCAACTTTTCTCTTTTTTATTTGTTGTGTTCAAACGGAATATTTTTGCAAAAACATTTTTTTTTTCGCCTCTTACTCTCCTTATCGTCCTTAAAGGCCTACTGAAATGAGATGTTCTTATTTAAACGGGGATAGCAGGTCATACTTGATCATTTCGCCATATTGCCATATTTTTGCTGAAAGGATTTAGTAGAGAACATCCACGATAAAGTTCGCAACTTTTGGTCGCTAATAAAAAAGCCTTGCCTGTACCGGAAGTAGCAGACGATGTGCGCGTGACATCACGGGTTGTAGGGCTCCTCACATCCTCACAATGGATACATGGATGATACAGCAGTAGATCGGGAGAATGTCATGTGGTCAGATGAAACCAAAATAGAACTTTTTGGTATAAACTCAACTGGTGGTGTTTGGAGGAAGAAGAATACTGAGTTGCATCCCAAGAACACCATACCTACTGTGAAGCATGGGGGTGGAAACATCATGCTTTGGGGCTGTTTTTCTGCTAAGGGGACAGGACGATTGATCCGTGTTAAGGAAAGAATGAATGGGGCCATGTATCCTGAGATTTGGAGCCAAAACCTCCTTCCGTCAGTGAGAGCTTTGAATGGTTGACCAAATACTTATTTTCCACCATCATTTACAAATAAATTCTTTGTGAATTCCTGGATTTTTTTTTCACATTCTGTCTCTCACAGTTGAAGTGTACCTATGATGAAAATGACAGACCTCTGTCATCATTTGAAGTGGGAGAACTTGCACAATCGCTGGCTGACTAAATACTTTTTTGCCCCACTGTGTATGGCCGACGAGGGGAAACTATGGAAAATGGCAAATGCTTTTGGACTGGCAAAGCAGACTGTGTCAGTTCTTGTCCGGCATGTATGTCACAAACACAACGTCCAAGTACAGAGTATATTAAGTCACCAAAAAGGAATGGACTATGAAGGTGAAGGCAAAAGAGTGAGGATTGTCCTGACTAGATATCTCGATCCCTAGTTTGATTGATGTTAAATGTTCTTTATCACATTGTTTACATGTCTAGTAAAGATTTGATAAGTTTATGATGGCTCAGGTGAGATTCACTACAATAGGGCCGGGGTGCTAATTATTTTAAAACCTCTTCTCACTCCTGCGTTTACCAAAGGCATGCGGTAAATTTAGGCCTGCGCTTATAAATTTGAGTGTGATGTAAGTATACCATCATGAAAAGCACATTTAATAAAAATAAAAAAACGTTATTATTGTCTTACCTTTACTTATAAATGAAGTCCATGCGCAGCTCCTTCTGATCAAAAGCATCAATAACTTGTTTATAGAAGTCTTCCTTATCTTTCTTCAATCAATGTTTATTTATACAGCCCCAAATCACAAATGTCTCAAAGGACTGCACAAATCATTACGACTACAACATCCTCGGAAGAACCCACAAAAGGGCAAGGAAAACTCACACCCAGTGGGCAGGGAGAATTCACATTCAGTGGGACGCCAGTGACAATGCTGACTATGAGAAACCTTGGAGAGGACCTCAGATGTGGGCAACCCCCCCCCCCTCTAGGGGACCGAAAGCAATGGATGTCGAGCGGGTCTAACATGATACTGTGAAAGTTCAATCCATAGTGGCTCCAAGACAGCAGTGAGAGTCCCGTCCACAGGAAACCATCTCAAGCGGATCAGCAGCGTAGAGATGTCCCCAACCGATACAGGCGAGCGGTCCATCCTGGGTCCCGACGAGCGGTCCATCCTGGGTTTCGACTCTGGACAGTCAGTACTTCATCCATGGTCATCGGACCGGACCCCCTCCACAAGGGAGGGGGGGACATAGGAGAAAGAAAAGAAGCGGCAGATCAACTGGTCTAAAAAGGAGGTCTATTTAAAGGCTAGAGTATACAGATGAGTTTTAAGATGAGACTTAAATGCTTCTTCAGTTTTAAAAGTCTCTCTGTCTCGATGGAGATCTTCCTTTATTACCTCCTGCTTCGATTGAAAGTCCAGTTTAGAAAACTGTTTTATTTTAGATATGTAATCATGTTAAAAGTGCAAGCGAGAGGAAAAAATAAACGATCGCTGCTCACTCTTGCTGCTTGTTGTCACTTCTTCTGCAGCCGAGTAGTCGCAAGAAGGATCACTAGCGCCCTCTACCACCAGGAGGCGGGAGTCATTTAATGACTCATATTTGACACACGCAGCTACGGTATATTAATAAAACATAGCTGTACCCTGCCTTCCGCCCGATTGTAGCTGAGATAGGCGCCAGCGCCCCCCGCGACCCCGAAAGGGAATAAGCGGTAGAAAATGGATGGATGGATAGCTGCTTACTCTTCCGTCCTCCATAATTTGAGATATAATTACAGTTTTTTGTTTTTTTTCCGGGGGGAATTGTTATAAAATCTTCAACTTTACAATTTAAGAGTCTTTTGTCCCCGCCCTCCCAAAGTCATCTTGACATGGCTGACGAAGTGGGGAGGGAGGGCAGCTATTTACAAGTGAGGGCGGGAGGGCAGGGGTCATGTGATCTGATGCGGCGCCTCCAGCATCTCCATGAGGAAGGTGGATTTTCCGGGAGACTGCCGAAATTCAGTGCCTCTCCCGGAAGAAATTTTCTCCCGAAATTCAGCTGGGGCTGGAGGCCACGCCCCCTCCAGCTCAAACATGCAAAGTTCAAAGCTTGAAAAGGAAGATTGCAGGCGGATCTGACGGCATTTAAAGTCATTTTTAAAAACGACTAGTAACAATCCTCCTTTTCGACCGGACGACCGCGGAGAATTAAAGTAGGAACACGGCATAGCTCGGTTGGTAGAGTGGCCGTGCCAGCAACTTGAGGGTTGCAGGTTCGATTCCCGCTTCCGCCATCCTAGTCACTGCCGTCGTGTCCTTGGGCAAGGGACTTTACCCACCTGCTCCCAGTGCCACCCACACTGGTTTGAAATGTGACTTATTGGGTTTCACTATGTACAGCGCTTTGAGTCACTAGAGAAAAGCGCTATATAAATATAATTCACTTCACTTCACTTCTTTTTAGCATATTCAATAGCTTGGACCTTAAATCCTACTGAATAGCTCTTAATCTTCTTCCCTTTATGCGATTTCAAGTTATTGAAATTAGCCTCCATTTTGAAAATGATGACAGGTGAAGTGTCACTCGTGACGTGACGAGTTTGACCGGCGGAAATTCTAGGCGTATGCTAAATATTTGGCAAAATGAGTTTGACCCGGCGAAAAATTCTAGACATGCGCTAATAAAAATAATATTTTGAGAAACGAGTTTGACCCGGCGTTAATCCTGAGCCGGCGGTAATGCTAAGCATGCGCCAATTAATTTGCGAAAGGAGTTTGACCCGGCAGTAATTCTAGACAGGTGCATACTACATCAAGGAAATACGGTATATATATATATATATATATATATATATATATATATATATATATATATACATATATATACCAAGGCTTAGTGTAAACGGGGCCTTAGTGTCTTGGAAAACTTCAAAGGCCAACGTCTCCTTTTCACATATTATGAATGACAGGCGGCAACACAACCTGAGAAGAAGGCGGGAATTACTCATCTTTCTTTCTACACTCAGACACAAATAAGAAGTGCAAATGGAGGGCTGCAGGTGAGAGCCGTTAATATGTTAATGTAATCCTCCTGTTAGGTGTCTTACATGCCCTGGAGTTGGCCAGTAATCAGTTTTGTTCCTGTCGGCTGGCTTCGGACCAGGCAGCGGCGGAGCTAATCAGAAGTGGCGTTAAGGAGGTGTCAGGGTGCGTTACAGTAGATGATGCCTCACGGATTTATAACCTGGGTGAATACTTCCAAAAGAAGGGAAAATAAATGGCGCTTATAAAGTTAAAAGTTAAAGTACCAATGATTGTCACACACACTCTTGGTGTGGCGGAATGATTCTCTGCATTTGACCCATCACCCTTGATCACCCCCTGGGAGGTGAGGGGAGCAGTGAGCAGCAGCGGTGCCGCGCTCGGGAATCATTTTTGCTGATTTAACCCCCAATTCCAACCCTTGATGCTGAGTGCCAAGCAGGGAGGTAATGGCTCCCATTTTTATACCTCGGGAGTTTGCTAAACATGACACAATCGTGAGTTAGGATGCAGCTTTTCAATGCTTTTTTATCGTGTATTTTAGTTTATATGAATTATTTCCCGGTTTAAAGGCCTACTGAAATGAGATTGTCTTATTTAAACGGGGATAGCAGGTCCATTCTATGTGTCATACTTGATCATTTCGCGATATTGCCATATTTTTGCTGAAAGGATTTAGTAGAGAACATCCACGATAAAGTTCGCAACTTTTGGTCGCTAGTAAAAAAGCCTTGCCTGTACCGGAAGTAGCAGACGATGTGCGCGTGACGTCACGGGTTGTGGAGCTCCTCACATCTGAACATTGTTTACAATCATGGCCACCAGCAGCGAGAGCAATTCAGACCGAGAAATCGACGATTTCCCCATTAATTTGAGCGATGATGAAAGATTCGTGGATGAAGAAAGTTAGAGTGAAGCACTAGAAAAAGAAAAACAAAGGCGAGGGCACTAAGAGCGGTTAAGATGTTATTAGACAAATTTACTAGGATACTTCTGGAAAATCTCTTATCTGATTATTGTGTTACTAGTGTTTTAGTGAGATTATAAAGTCATACCTGAATTTCGGAGGGGTGTGGTGACCGCCAGTGTCTCTGATGGAAGCCATGGAGGAGCCAAGAAAGTCGCAGCTGCAGGAGGACGCAAGCTCCGCTGATGTCTCCGATAAGAGCCGACTTATTACCACAATTTTCTCACCGAAACCTGCCGGTTGACACGTGGTCGGGAAACATGTTCGCTTGTTCGTTCCACATTAAAGCTTCACAACAAACAATATCATCAATATTTATGGAACATGTCCACAAAAAAATCTAACACTGAATATTGCATTTTTTTCTTTTCACAGTTTATCAACTTACATTCATATTTTGTTGAAGTATTATTCAATAAATATATTTATAAAGGATTTTGAAATTGTTGCTATTTTTAGAATATTTTTTAAAAATCTCACGTACCCCTTGGCATACCTTCAAGTACCCCCAGGGGTACGCGTACCCTCATTTGAGAACCACTGCCCTAAACAGGCTCAAAACGCCACGGTGACGTTTTGGTGAATTTATGTAACTGTAACAAAACAATAAAAAATGCCACTGTAAGGTAATAATACTAAGAAATACACTCGTAAACGTCTTAACGTATTAGCTAATGCCAACAACGCTAGCTTGATTACATTACGATAGCACTGACAAATACGTGTGAAAACGCTCACAGTCATCTCATATGGGATGGTTTTGTGAGTACGAATTGTTTTAGTTATATTGTCGAACTTACAAACGTTGCTTGGAGTGAAACATGAAGAATCCATATGTGTAGGAACGCTGTGGATGGTTGGAAGACAGAACGGAAATTGTACTTCCGGTTCATAGCTCAGTCTCAACAAAAAGGTCAATGCAGCAGCTGTAGTGAGCGAACTGGTCCAAAAAATGCTGCCATTGCACAAACAGTAACCCATACTTCCATCATTCCATTTTCTGTCGCTGGGGGATGCTGGAGCCTATCTCAGCTACAATTAGGCGGAAGGCGTTGTACACTCTGGACAAGTCGCCACCTCAGCGCAGTGCCAACACAGATAGACAGACAACATTCACACACTAGGGACCATTTAGTGTTGCCAATCAACCTATCCCCAGGTGCATGTCTTTGGAATTAGTTGGACATATTAAGTGTATGTGCTTGTTTTTTTTAAACGCTATTTGCATTATGATCGTCAGCGAAGAAAAAAATATAAATTAGCTGCACCGTTTAATAAGCCGCACGGATCGAAGCATTGGAAAAAAGTAAAGACTTATAGCCTGGATTTTGTTTTGGTTGTATAAGACCCAGGATGTATAATATAGTGAAGTGAATTATATTTATATAGCGCTTTTCTCTAGTGACTCAAAGCGCTTTTACATTGTGAAACCCAATATCTGTGTTACATTTAAAGCAGTGTGGGTGGCACTGGGAGCAGGTGGGTAAAGTGTCTTGCCCAAGGACACAACGGCAGTGACTAGGATGGCGGAAGCGGGGATCGAACCTGGAACCCTCAAGTTGCCGGCACAGCCACTCTACCAACCGAGCTATACCGCCCCATATAGCCCAGAGTCATGGACGCATGGCATTCTGGGTAAGTGTTACGTTGCGTTTATAATGTGTTACAGAGCCGATGTTCTCCAGGAATGTGTTTGGTGTGGGTTCACAGAGTGTGGGGCAAATTAGTAAGAGTGTTAAAGTTGTTTTATATCGCAACCATCAGTGTTAAAGCTATGGCTGTTGATCAAGTATGCATTGCAAGCAGCGATATGCATGCGTCCGGCCGGCACGCAGATAGCATGGTGTAAAGGTGGGCGCGATGACATGTTGTAGAACAGTGGTCCCCAACCACTGGGCCGCGGCCGCAGAATTATTTTTTAATTTTTTATTATCACACTCAATTTTTTACTGCATGCCATTGGTAAGCGCAGGGGTGAGAAGAGCTTTTAAAATTATTAGCGCCTGCTTACTTTTACCGCATGCCTTGATTAAGCGCAGGAGTGAGAAGAGGTTTGAAATTAATTAGCGCACCGGCGGCTATTCAAGTTATTTTTGTTTAATATACAGGACTGTATATCCCTTTATATTGTGTTCAAAATGTACAAACTTCTACTATAATATGGACTTTTGTTTAGACCGGCACCCATTATTTGTTTTTTTAGAATGTATGTGCTAGAAAGGTTTTTGTTCAGCAAAAATGCTTCTTTTTTGTGTACCGCTGTATTATTTACATGATTAAAATGATATTAAAGTGCATGCTTGGCCCTGCCCTAATAACTTTTCCAATCGAGCATCGCATTAAGGCTTTGACCTTTCCATGTAACTAAAGTGGCCTTTTCACCCACAGACGTTCACCTCTGACCCGCGTCTCCGGGCGCAGGTTATGAATTGACTATTGATCATTGCCGTAAAAAGACAGTCAAGCTCTGATTTACCTCCAAGTCATGTAGGTATGGATGCATAAACAGTGCTATATTCCACCCAATTATTTGATGTGGTTACATTTGTGTTTATTGAAAATGTCATCAGTTTAGTCAAACTTAGTGGGACTTTAGGACAACACTTAAAAAATATTGCCAAAGTTGTAATATTTGAACAATAAAATTGAACCCCAACAGACGCTGTATAATAATTCCATTTAAAATATGGACTATTTCCCTGTTTGTCAGACTAATAATAACTTGATGACATTCTAAACAGTCCTGAACTCTAAGCTGATGTACATTTATGAATCGTTAACACTTGACTTTATCCTCATTGACTTATTTAAAGTACAACTTTTTTTTTTTAAATTGTGACTTTAATAAAATTGTTCTTGTATTTTCTTGAATTTCTTGTAACATTTTTGACTTCATTGACAAACAGTAAAGGGAAGGCATCCATTCATCATCATCTTCAAAATTCAATTACCGTATTTCCTTGAATTGCCGCTGGAGCGCTAATTAATTTAAAACCTCTTCTCACTCCTGCGTTTACCAAAGGCATGCGGTAAAAGTAAGCATGCGCTAATTATTTTAAAACCTCTTCTCACTCCGGCACTTACCAGAGGCATGCAGTAAAAATTTGAGTGTGATGTAAGGATACAATCATGAAAAGCACATTTAAATAAAAAAAAACGTTTTTATGGTTATTTTTTTCAGCACCGAAGGCTTGGAATAACCTAAAATCGAATATTCAACTTAAAACTCCTGTTACATTAAATGAGTTTAAAGTGTCACTCGTGACGTCACAAATTTGACCCGAAGGTAATACTAAGCATGCGCTAATTATTTTAAAACCTCTTCTCACTCCGGCACTTACCAAAGGCATGCAGTAAAAATTTGAGTGTGATGTAAGGATACAATCACGAAAAGCACATTTAATATAAAAAAACGTTAATATGGTTATTATTTTCAGCACTGAAGGCTTGGAATAACCTAAAATCAAATATTCAACTTAAAACCCCTGTTACATTAAATGAGTTTAAAGTGTCACTCGTGACGTCACGAATTTGACCCGAAGGTAATACTAAGCATGCGCTAATTATTATTTTGCGAAGCGAGTTTGACCCAGCAGTAATTCAAGGCAGGCGCATACTATATAAAATACGGTATCCTTTGAATTTGGGCTTGGACTTGAGGCTGTAATTTCTGCCAATGGTGCATCAACAAAGTTTAGGTCGTATTCACCTGACGTCACGTCGCGCTGATTAAATATGTCATACTCGAAGTGATGGGCCAAAAAGCGTCTGTTGTCAATAAATGTTTATTTATATAGCCCTAAATCACAAGGGTCTCAAAGGGCTGCACAAGCCACAATAACATCCTCGGTTCAGAGCTCACATCAGGGCAGTGTTAATTTTGACAGCAAAATTTGATTTAGTTTTAGTCATAGTCTTTTGACTAAAATGTAATTTAGTTTTAGTCATAATTTAGTTATTTAAATTGTTTTAGTTGACTAAATATCATAAGATTATAGTCGGCAAAAACTACAGTAGATTTAGTCGACTAAAGGGTAATATGTAAACTTTCCCTTCAATTTCTGAAAGTCAAAGCAAAACAGCGGAAAAATCCCCGATACAAGTCGTATTTTGATGAAAATCATGTCTCTAATGTAGTATTTCACGAGTAAGCCGTGTAATAAAGGGGATAACGTGGAGTGAGTTGTGGAAAATGCTTACCTGTGTGTGGATTTGGGGGTGATTGGACTTTAAATGTCGCTTCAAGTTTGTTGTGTTTTTCCCCGTAATCCTGGCGCTGCATTTCTTACACTGCGTCCTATTATCTTTGACCTCAAATATCAAATGTCCCCATATGTCTTCTCTCCTCTTCCTCCCCGGCGTTGACATGTTGTCTTCTGCAGCGCATTCAGTCTCAAACGCAAACTACCTTTTACGTAACTTCCTCACCACGTCGCTCTGATTGGTTCTCTTCCCAACTCCTCCCGCCTCTTCCTAACCAAATGAGTTCCGATTGGATCTCGTCTCTGGCAGACATTTTCGTCTCGTTTTTATTCGTTGACGAATATGTCAATACACCTCGTCATCGTCTTAGTCCACGTAAATTATTTTTTATTTAGTTATTGTCTCGTTTTAGTCAGGAAAAAAAAGGTCGTTGACGATAACTATGACGGAAATTTTTAGTCAACAAAATTAGTTAGACAAAAAAATTAATCAGACAAAAAGCAAGGAACCAAGCAGAGACAAAGTTCACTATAGCTCATGAGGAGAACGCATGGCGCTGAACACTTAGTCAAAGTCTCGCCCTACGCTCTAAGGTTCAGCTCCCACGCAATACTGAGAGTCCAGTCCATAGTGGATCTAACATAATAGTGAGAGTTCAGTCCATAGTGGATCTAACATAATAGTGTGAGTCCAGTCCATAGTGGATCTAACATAATAGTGTGAGAGTCCAGTCCATAGTGGATCTAACATAATAGTGTGAGAGTCCAGTCCATAGTGGATCTAACATAATAGTGTGAGAGTCCAGTCCATAGTGGATCTAACATAATAGTGTGAGTCCAGTCCATAGTGGATCTAACATAATAGTGAGAGTCCAGTCCATAGTGGATCCAACCTAATAGTGAGAGTCCAGTCCATAGTGGATCTAACATAATAGTGAGAGTCCAGTCCATAGTGGATCTAACATAATAGTGTGAGAGTCCAGTCCATAGTGGATCTAACATAATAGTGTGAGAGTCCAGTCCATAGTGGATCTAACATAATAGTGTGAGAGTGCAGTCCATAGTGGATCTAACATAATAGTGAGAGTCCAGTCCATGGTGGATCTAACATAATAGTGTGAGAGTCCAGTCCATAGTGGATCTAACATAATAATGTGAGTCCAGTCCATAGTGGATCTAACATAATAGTGAGAGTTCAGTCCGTAGTGGATCTAACATAATAGTGAGAGTCCAGTCCATAGTGGATCTAACATAATAGTGAGAGTCCAGTCCATAGTGGATCTAACATAATAGTGTGAGAGTCCAGTCCATAGTGGATCTAACATAATAGTGTGAGAGTCCAGTCCATAGTGGATCTAACATAATAGTGTGAGAGTCCAGTCCATAGTGGATCTAACATAATAGTGTGAGTCCAGTCCATAGTGGATCTAACATAATAGTGAGAGTTCAGTCCGTAGTGGATCTAACATAATAGTGAGAGTCCAGTCCATAGTGGATCCAACCTAATAGTGAGAGTCCAGTCCATAGTGGGGCCAGCAGGAGACCATCCCGAGAGGAGACCGGTCAGCAGCACAGAAATGTCCCCAACCGACGCAAAGGCGAGCGGTCCACCCCGAGTCCCGACTCTGGACAGCCAGCACTTCATTCATGGCCCCCCCATCCCACACAAGGGAGAGGGGGGCAGAGCAGAATAGGAAAAGAAACGGCAGATCAACTGGTCTAAAACGGGGGTCTATTTAAGTTGTCTTAAGGTTGTAGGCGGCATTTTGCCTTTCTCGAAGAAATTTCCCCAGTGCTTGCGTTGTTTTATGCTGTTGGAACCGTTCAAAACACTAAACAAAGTAAATAAAAATAAAAGTTTCTTCAAGAGGTAACCAAGAAGGGCGAAAGAGTGCAAGATTACACGAAAAAGGACCAGAAAAGCGGCACAAACTCCAGTCCAAGGCAGCAGGTGGAGTTGAGGAACAGACACGTTTGCAGGGATCACTTTGTTAAAGGTTTCTTTGATATATTTTTAATTTTTGATATTTTCCATTTGAATATTTTCTTGATATCATTGTTTTTTTTATCTTGTTTCTGAGTTTTTAAAACACATTTTCGCTAAGAGTGTTTCGTAAAGCACTAACTCGGTGAGTGTAAATAAAAGAAAGCAATTGTAAATCAGTCAATCAATGTTTACTTATATAACCCTAAATCACAAGTGTCTCAAAGGGCTGCAAAAGCCACAACGACATCCTCAGGGCAAGGAAAAACTCAACCCAATGGGATGCGAGCAAAACCTGAAAGAGTTGAGCTTTCACCAAAGGCAACAATCATAAATGAAGCTTTCAGCACATACACAATGTTGACATCTATAGTTATTTATCTATTTCATTGTTTTGTTATTGTTTTTTGTTTTGGCCAGCTACTCAGGCAAATCATATTTGTGATGTAGATGTACAAATGTACTTTAGAAAAGAGAAGTCTGAGATAGTTCTCTTGTTGCCTTATTTGTATTTGACTTTACTAAATGGATTTATATTATTATTTGGTGGGTAGGACAGAGACAACAACAGCAAACCCAACAATAACAACAACAACAACAATAGAACAACATCAGCCGATAGGATATGTACACATATAATAGTAAAAGTGATAGCAAATAAGCAGTTCATGAAATAGATAAAAATACCGAAATGACAAATGAACATTATTACACTACAAATGGAGCAATACAAATACAAATAGAAATAGCATAATAAATAACAACAATTACCTCTATTATCAACAATAAAATTGTTCAAATGCAACAATACATATATGTAATAATTACTTGAAATACAAAAGAAAACAGATAAATGGAGGGGAAGAAAGAGAAGCCAACCATATTAACCTTGTAGATTGTTATAGTAACAATAGGTTAAGGTTTTTCAGTGTGCCATGTGTTACCTAGTTTCCCCTAGGGCGGGGGTCACCAACCCGCGGCTCAAAAAGCCGCATGCGGCTCTTTAGCGCCGCCCTAGTGGTTCTCTGGAGTTTTTTCAAAAATATATGAAAAATGGAAAAAGATGAGGGAAAAAAAATATATTATTTGTTTTAAATATGTTTTCTGTAGGAGAAACCATATTAAAATAAAATTACAAAACAATATTATTTCTGAAGGAATCTACCAATCACGGTGTGGTACGAGCGGTCCAGTAGCTTCCGAAGCACTCCGCCGGAGGACCGTGCGACAATACAAAACTGTGCTGCACCGGACTCCAGCGTTGATACTCCGACAGAGTCGCTGGGCGAATCGGACGTGTAACACGTTAGTCACGATCAGGGGTCGGGAACCTTTTTGGCTGAGAGAGCCATACAAGCCAAATATTTTTAAAAGTATTTCCGTGAGAGCCATATAATGTTTGTTTTTTTAACACTGAATACAACTATATATGCGCGCATTTTTAAGAAAGACCAACATTTTTAGAGTATAATAAGTCTCTTATTCTTTTTAATGACATTCTTATTCTGAGGCTAACCAACAATAAATAAAATACTTCTTACCATTAATGTGACTTCTTGAACAGGTGCGGTAGAAACCGGATGGATGGATGAAAATGCATTAGAATGTTCTATATTTTGAACGTTATTTTTGACACTGGGATTAATAGCGGAATTATTCATTACTTATCCTGTTAAGCAATGTCAGCTAAGATTTATCTGAGAGCCAGGTGCAGTCATCAAAAGAGCCACATCTGGCTCTAGAGCCATAGGTTCCCTACTCCTGGTCAAGATGTTAGCCCATTCGTGGCTAATTGTGCTACCGTAACTGTAAACTCCACGGCAAGCAATCCCATCCCCCCTTCCGTTGGCTCCAAACAGAGACCATTTTTGTTAATTGGGTTCAAAATGGCTTTTTTTAAGGTTCTGGGTTGCCTACCCCAGCATTAGTGGAAAAGCGGCAAATGAGGCAAAAGCGACAAAACGAATGTTTTTCTACCTGCCTTGCTGCAGTCACACCGCGACACTTGTCCGCCAGTAATAACAGTCCCCGATAACCTGGACCAATTCCAACCAATTTTTGTTTCTTTATTGTTTAATTTGCCTCACATGATGAACACTACATATATTTCTATATGACGCTGGATAACACTCACTTTTTTGCACTCGCTATCCTATTATCCGCAGAGCGCCGTGTTGCTGTAGGGAGGAAAAGCGGAACGACACACATTGCGGAAATAACATTATTCTCCGTGCGTCGACGAAATACAAATATATTCCACAACCCCAAACATGTCTTTTTCAAAGCCTGCAGTGACGAGAAAGGTTAGTGATGAGCGAAGAAATTTCCAGGAAAAATCTTAATATAGAGAAAGTTGTGGTGCACAATTCTCATTTTGTTCATTTATATTTTAATTTTCTATTGTGTTGAAAGTAAAAATAGACATTTAAAAATATATTTTTTAAGAAATCTTTTCTCGCGGCCCAGCCTCACCCAGACTCCACATCCAGTGGCCCCCAGGTAAATTGAGTTTGAGACCCCTGATTTATCTATTCTTTTTTTTTTTTTCCGTGTACGGACATTATCCCCATGGCCTTCCTTCTCAGTGCGCCCGCCTACATATATCTTTATATGACGCTGGATAACACTCACTTTTTTTGCGCTCGCTATCCCTGTACTTTCCCGGCTATTACCCACCGAGCGCCGTGTTGCTGTAGGGAGGAAAAGCGGAACGACACACTTTGCGGAAATAACATTATTCTCCGTGCGTCGACCAAATACAAATATATTCCACAACCCCAAACATGTCTTTTTCAAAGCCTGCGGTGACCAGAAAGGTTAGTGATGAGCAAAGACAATTCCAGGAAAAATCTTAATATAGAGAAAGTTGCGGTGCACAATTCTCATTTTGTTCATTTATATTTTGATTTTATATTGTGTTGAAAATACAAATAGACATTTAAAAATATATTTTTTAAGCAATATTTTCTTGCGGCCCAGCCTCACCCAGACTCCACATCCAGTGGCCCCCATGTAAATAGAGTTTGAGACCCCTGATTTATCCATGCTTTTTTTTTTTTTTTTCCGTGCACGGACATTATCCCCATGGCCTTCCTTCTCAGTGCGCCCGCCTACATATATCTTTATATGACGCTGGATAACACTCACTTTTTTTGCGCTCGCTATCCCTGTACTTTCCCGGCTATTACCCACCGAGCGCCGTGTTGCTGTAGGGAGGAAAAGCGGAACGACACACTTTGCGGAAATAACATTATTCTCCGTGCGTCGACCAAATACAAATATATTCCACAACCCCAAACATGTCTTTTTCAAAGCCTGCGGTGACCAGAAAGGTTAGTGATGAGCAAAGACAATTCCAGGAAAAATCTTAATATAGAGAAAGTTGCGGTGCACAATTCTCATTTTGTTCATTTATATTTTGATTTTATAGTGTTTTGAAAATACAAATAGACATTTAAAAATATATTTTTTAAGCAATATTTTCTCGCGGCCCAGCCTCACCCAGACTCCACATCAAGTGGCCCCCAGGTAAATTGAGTTTGAGACCCCTGATTTATCTATTCTTTTTTTTTTTTTCCGTGTACGGACATTATCCCCATGGCCTTCCTTCTCAGTGCGCCCGCCTACATATATCTTTATATGACGCTGGATAACACTCACTTTTTTTGCGCTCGCTATCCCTGTACTTTCCCGGCTATTACCCACCGAGCGCCGTGTTGCTGTAGGGAGGAAAAGCGGAACGACACACTTTGCGGAAATAACATTATTCTCCGTGCGTCGACCAAATACAAATATATTCCACAACCCCAAACATGTCTTTTTCAAAGCCTGCGGTGACCAGAAAGGTTAGTAATGAGCAAAGACAATTCCAGGAAAAATCTTAATATAGAGAAAGTTGCGGTGCACAATTCTCATTTTGTTCATTTATATTTTGATTTTATAGTGTTTTGAAAATACAAATAGACATTTAAAAATATATTTTTTAAGCAATATTTTCTTGCGGCCCAGCCTCACCCAGACTCCACATCCAGTGGCCCCCAGGTAAATTGAGTTTGAGACCCCTGATTTATCTATTCTTTTTTTTTTTTCCGTGCACGGACATTATCCCCATGGCCTTCCTTCTCAGTGCGCCCGCCTACATATATCTTTATATGACGCTGGATAACACTCACTTTTTTGCGCTCGCTATCCCTGTACTTTCCCGGCTATTACCCACCGAGCGCCGTGTTGCTGTAGGGAGGAAAAGCGGAACGACACACTTTGGGGAAATAACATTATTCTCCGTGCGTCGACCAAATACAAATATATTCCACAACCCCAAACATGTCTTTTCAAAGCCTGCGGTGACCAGAAAGGTTAGTGATGAGCAAAGACAATTCCAGGAAAAATCTTAATATAGAGAAAGTTGCGGTGCACAATTCTCATTTTGTTCATTTATATTTTGATTTTATAGTGTTTTGAAAATACAAATAGACATTTAAAAATATATTTTTTAAGCAATATTTTCTTGCGGCCCAGCCTCACCCAGACTCCACATCAAGTGGCCCCCAGGTAAATTGAGTTTGAGACCCCTGATTTATCTATTCTTTTTTTTTTTTCCCGTGTACGGACATTATCCCCATGGCCTTCCTTCTCAGTGCGCCCGCCTACATATATCTTTATATGACGCTGGATAACACTCACTTTTTTTGCGCTCGCTATCCCTGTACTTTCTCGGCTATTACCCACCGAGCGCCGTGTTGCTGTAGTGAGGAAAAGCGGAACGACACACTTTGCGGAAATAACATTATTCTCCGTGCGTCGACCAAATACAAATATATTCCACAACCCCAAACATGTCTTTTTCAAAGCCTGCGGTGACCAGAAAGGTTAGTGATGAGCGAAGAAATTTCCAGGAAAAATCTTAATATAGAGAAAGTTGTGGTGCACAATTCTCATTTTGTTCATTTATATTTTGATTTTATATTGTGTTGGAAGTAAAAATAGACATTTAAAAATATATTTTTTAAGAAATCTTTTCTTGCGGCCCAGCCTCACCCAGACTCCACATCCAGTGGCCCCCAGGTAAATTGAGTTTGAGACCCCTGATTTATCCATGCTTTTTTTTTTTTTTCCGTGCACGGACATTATCCCCATGGCCTTCCTTCTCAGTGCGCCCGCCTACATATATCTTTATATGACGCTGGATAACACTCACTTTTTTGCGCTCGCTATCCCTGTACTTTCCCGGCTATTACCCACCGAGCGCCGTGTTGCTGTAGTGAGGAAAAGCGGAACGACACACTTTGCGGAAATAACATTATTCTCCGTGCGTCGACCAAATACAAATATATTCCACAACCCCAAACATGTCTTTTCAAAGCCTGCGGTGACCAGAAAGGTTAGTGATGAGCAAAGACAATTCCAGGAAAAATCTTAATATAGAGAAAGTTGCGGTGCACAATTCTCATTTTGTTCATTTATATTTTGATTTTATAGTGTTTTGAAAATACAAATAGACATTTAAAAATATATTTTTTAAGCAATATTTTCTTGCGGCCCAGCCTTACCCAGACTCCACATCCAGTGGCCCCCATGTAAATACAGTTTGAGACCCCTGATTTACGTCATCTATGCTTTTTTTTTTTTTTTCCCGCTTACGGACATCATTCCCATGGCCTTCCTTCCCCGGGCGTCCGCCTCACTTTGTCTCAGCCGGCGAGCGGCGCGGTCACATGACAGAGTGCGTTATCTGAGCGTGTGCGTGCGAGGACAGGGTGGCAAAGGTCAGTGCGATGAGTTCAGGAATGACAGGAAACAATGAACCTTCCCAGGTCCACTAAATTAACCCGTGTCACAGGCCGCTCATTCCTACTGATCAATACTGAACACTTTGCTTTCAGAAAATGAGGGTCATCCTCCACGGGCCGCCTGCCTCCCCGGGGACGGACAGGAACGCTGATAAAACAATCACCATAAAGAGGTTCCAGACTCGCAGCTAAAAAGGCAGAGAGGGCTGGGACTAGTGTGTGTGCGTGCTTTGGCTTCCTCGGTGTCAGCGCGCTCGCTAAGAGCCGCTCGCTCGCCTGACAGCGGCGCGGTCGATAAAGTGGATTTGAGATATAAATGTTTCCCAGAGCCCTCTCCATCACGCCGAGACACCTGCAGGCTGGCGACATAGCGTCTTTGTCACCGACACAGCAGCTTGTTTGCTCCCACGACATCATGAGCATGTGACCTTTGGACAGTTGCATAACAATTAATACTGTTTTTCTAGCAGTATTTCAGAGGAAAACTATTTTTTTTACAATATAACTAAAACCATTCATACTTACTAAACCGTCACATGTTTGATAGTAGTGTTTTCCTGCATATTTGTACATGCTATGATAATGCAATCAAGTTAGCATTAGCTTATATGCTGACACGTATACAAGTGTCTGTGTTAGTACTATTAAAGTACCAGAATAGTGAAAAAACAAGTTGCCTGTATATTGAAGTTATTATCATATACAGGTGTACCGTATTTTCCGGACCATATGTATAGAAATGTGTGTACATATATATATATATATATATATATATATATATATATATATATATATATATGAAAGGGAATAAGCGGTAGAAAATGGATGGATGGATGGATATATATATATATACACACATATATATATATATATATATATATATATATACACACATATATATATATATATATATATATATACACACATATATATATATATATATATATATATATACACACATATATATATATATATATATATATATACACACACATATATATATATATATATATATATATATATATACAAACCCCGTTTCCATATGAGTTGGGAAATTGTGTTAGATGTAAATATAAACAGAATACAATGATTTGCAAATCATTTTCAGACCAATGACAATTGAATGCACTACAAAGACAACATATTTGATGTTCAAACTCATAAACTTTAAAAAATAATTATCTTAGAATTTCATGGCTGCAACATGTGCCAAAGTAGTTGGGAAAGGGCATGTTCACCATGTTTTACATCACCTTTTCTTTTAACAACACTCAATAAATGTTTGGGAACTGAGGAAACTAATTGTTGAAGCTTTGAAAGTGGAATTATTTCCCATTCTTGTTTTATGTAGAGCTTAAGTTGTTTAACAGTCGTATTTTATGCTTCATAATGCGCCACACATTTTCGATGGGAGACATGTCTGGACTGCAAGCAGGCCAGGAAAGTACCCGCACTCTTTTACTACGAAGCCACGCTGTTGTAACACATGGCTTAGCATTGTCTTGCTGAAATAAGCAGGGGCGTCCATGATAATGTTGCCTGGATGACAACATATGTTGCTCCAAAACCTGTATGGACCTTTCAGCATTAATGGTGCCTTCACAGATGTGTAAGTTACCCATGCCTTGGGCACTAATACACCCCCATACCATCACACATGTGTAAGTTACCCATGTCTTGGGCACTAATACACCCCCATACCATCACACATGTGTAAGTTACCCATGTCTTGGGCACTAATACACCCCCATACCATCACACATGTGTAAGTTACCCATGTCTTGGGCACTAATACACCCCCATACCATCACACATGTGTAAGTTACCCATGCCTTGGGCACTAATACACCCCCATACCATCACACATGTGTAAGTTACCCATGTCTTGGGCACTAATACACCCCCATACCATCACACATGTGTAAGTTACCCATGTCTTGGGCACTAATACACCCCCATACCATCACACATGTGTAAGTTACCCATGCCTTGGGCACTAATACACCCCCATACCATCACACATGTGTAAGTTACCCATGTCTTGGGCACTAATACACCCCCATACCATCACACATGTGTAAGTTACCCATGCCTTGGGCACTAATACACCCCCATACCATCACACATGTGTAAGTTACCCATGTCTTGGGCACTAATACACCCCCATACCATCACACATGTGTAAGTTACCCATGTCTTGGGCACTAATACACCCCCATACCATCACACATGTGTAAGTTACCCATGCCTTGGGCACTAATACACCCCCATACCATCACACATGTGTAAGTTACCCATGTCTTGGGCACTAATGCACCCCCATACCATCACACATGTGTAAGTTACCCATGTCTTGGGCACTAATACACCCCCATACCATCACACATGTGTAAGTTACCCATGCCTTGGGCACTAATACACCCCCATACCATCACACATGCTAGCTTTTCAACTTTGTGCCTATAACAATTCCGAATGGTTATTTTCCTCCTTGTTCCACAGTTTCCAAATATATTTTGAAATGTGGACTCGTCAGACCACAGAATATTTTTCCACTTTGCATCAGTCCATCTAAGAAGAGCTCGGGCCCAGCGAAGCCGGCGGCATTCCTGGGTGTTGTTGATGAATGGCTTTTTCTTTGCATAGTAGAGTTTTAACTTGCACTTACAGATGTAGCAAGCAACTGTAGTTACTGACAGTGGTTTTATGAAGTGTTCCAGAGCCCATGTAGTGATATCCTTTACAAACTGATGTCGGTTTTGATGCAATACCGCCAATATCATCGCTTACGTGCAGTGATATCTCCAGATTCTCTAAACCTTTTGATGATTTTTCTCTACGTAGATGGTGAAATTCCTAAATTCTTTGCAATAGCTTGTTGAGAAATGTTGTTCTAAAACTGTTTGACAATTTGCTTACAAAGTGGTGACCCTCACCCCATCCTTGTTTGTGAATTACTTAGCATTTCATGGAAGCTGCTTTTATAGCCAATCATGGCACCCACCTGTTCCCAATCAGCCTGCACACCTGTTCCCAACTTCTTTGTTACGTGTTGCTGGCATCAAATTCTAAAGTTAATGATTATTTGCCAAAAAAATAAAAAATAAAGTTTATAAGTTTGAAGATCAAATATGTTGTCTTTGTAGCATATTCAACTGAATATGGCTTGAAAAGGATTTGCAAATCATTGTATTCTGTTTATATTTACATCTAACACCATTTCCCAACTCATATGGAAACAGGGTTTGTATGCAATGTATATTTATTGTTTTTATCTTCATATGTTTTACCTTTTTTCCAACTCATGGTTCTTACCATTTCAAAGTTTTTATTATTTTTACTTTCCAGCGTCTGGAGCCTCCACTTGGCAGCACACCCGACCCCACTGGTTCTGACCCCGGGTGTTGGGCCCACGTGGCGGAGAGGATGGTGTGTGCACGTGGCTTCTAAATAAATATGTACAATTAAGTCTAATTTGGGGCAGCCTAGCTTTTTTGGTAGAGTGGCCGTGCCAGCAACTTGAGGGTTCCAGGTTCGATCCCCGCTTCCGCCATCCTAGTCACTGCCGTTGTGTCCTTGGGCAAGACACTTTAGCCACCTGCTCCCAGTGCCACCCACACTGGTTTAAATGTAACTTTGATATTGGTTTTACTATGTAAAGCGCTTTGAGTCACTAGAGAAAAGCGCTATATAAATATAATTCAATTTCACAACATATACTGTATATCTGTGGGAGGTTTTTTTTATTTTAAATTCGATTGGGGGGTGGCTTATTTACACGGTGCACTCTATTGTCCAAAAAAATACAATAATAAAATAAGTTATTTGTTTTGAGAAGCAGGAAGTAATCGGTATCACGTATCCCTAAAAATTAAACCATACAATGTGTCAGCAACTTGAGGGTTGCAGGTTCGATTCCCGCTTCCGCCATCCTAGTCACTGCCGTTGTGTCCTTGGGCAAGACACTTTACCCACCTGCTCCCAGTGCCACCCACACTGGTTTAAATGTAACTTTGATATTGGTTTTACTATGTAAAGCGCTTTGAGTCACTAGAGAAAAGCGCTATATAAATATAATTCAATTTCACAACATATACTGTATATCTGTGTTTTTTTTAATTTATTTTGAATTCGATTGGGGGGTGGCTTATTTACACGGTGCACTCTATTGTCCAAAAAAATACAATAATAAAATAAGTTATTTGTTTTGAGAAGCAGGAAGTAATCGGTATCACGTATCCCTAAAAATGAAACCATACAATGTGTCAGCAACTTGAGGGTTGCAGGTTCGATTCCCGCTTCCGCCATCCTAGTCACTGCCGTTGTGTCCTTGGGCAAGACACTTTACCCACCTGCTCCCAGTGCCACCCACACTGGTTTAAATGTAACTTTGATATTGGTTTTACTATGTAAAAGCGCTTTGAGTCACTAGAGAAAAGCGCTATATAAATATAATTCCATTTCACAACATATACTGTATATCTGTGGGAGTTTTTTTTAATTTTAAATTCGATTGGGGGGTGGCTTATTTACACGGTGCACTCAATTGTCCAAAAAATACAATAATAAAATAAGTTATTTGTTTTGAGAAGCAGGAAGTAATCGGTATGACGTATCCCTAAAAATGAAACCATACAATGTGTCAGCAACTTGAGGGTTGCAGGTTCGATTCCCGCTTGTCCCATCCTAGTCACTGCCGTTGTGTCCTTGGGCAAGACACTTTACCCACCTGCTCCCAGTGCCACCCACACTGGTTTAAATGTAACTTAGATATTGGGTTTCACTATGTAAAGCGCTTTGAGTCACTAGAGAAAAGCGCTATATAAATATAATTCAATTTCACAACATATACTGTATATCTGTGGGGGTTTTTTTTTTATTTTAAATTTGATTGGGGGGTGGCTTATTTACACGGTGCACTCTATTGTCCAAAAAAATACAATAATAAAATAAGTTATTTGTTTTGAGAAGCAGGACGTAATCGGTATCACGTATCCCTGAAAATTAAACCATACAATGTGTCAGCAACTTGAGGGTTGCAGGTTCGATTCCCGCTTCCGCCATCCTAGTCACTGCTGTTGTGTCCTTGGGCAAGACACTTTACCCACCTGCTCCCAGTGCCACCCACACTGGTTTAAATGTAACTTTGATATTGGGTTTCACTATGTAAAGCGCTTTGAGTCACTTGAGAAAAGCGCTATATAAATATACTTCACTTCACGTCATGACTGTCATATTTCTTCCTACGTCTTGCATCACGGGTACTTTCACCGGGGACTGTGGTGACATTCCACAGTCGGCGAGGTATAGAGACCAGACACACTTGACACACCTCCTCCACGCTGATGTCACCTGACCTCAGCTTGCGGTGGCTGCAGTCTTACCCGAGCGTATTAAAGGCTTGAAGCCGCTCCGTCGGGTTGGACAAAGTGCTTGAAGCAGCAGATAAAGTGGCAGCGTAGGATGTCTCCCCCCCCCCACCCCATTTCCAGGGTCCACCCTCGGCCGGTGACAAAGTGGACGCCACGTCTTCATTTTCTGCTGATTCCATGTGAGCCCGAGGCGGTAGAGGAGGGGGAGGCGAGTCACTGTCATCAGTTAGCCTCGCCGCCGTTACCTAATTAAAGCTAACTGTCGATGCATGCATTTGGTCCTTTATCAGGCCTACATTATTTATCGGGGGAGGGGAATATTATATTGATTGTAGAGGGCACAGTCGGATGGAAGTGGAGTACTAAAGAGCTGACCGGACAGTCAGTAACTTTTAGGCCAGTTGTCATTGCAGTAAAAAGCTCATCTCCCGGGGAATACAAAGTAGGATATATTTGTTCTCTTCCTTGCCCCAAACATATGAATATGCTCTTTTTAGCACGCGTTTTATTACATGACGGTCAAGGAACAAAAATATGTATGTTTGTGTATATATATATATATATATATATATATATATATATATATATATATATATGTATATATATCCATCCATTCCCTTTTGGGGTTGTGGGGGGCGCTGGTGCCTATCTCAGCTACAATTGGGCAGAAGGCGGAGTACACCCTGGACAAGTCGCCACCTCATCGCAGGGCCAACACCGATAGACAGACAACATTCACACTCACATTCACACACTAGGGACCATTTAGTGTTGCCAATCAACCTATCCCCAGGTGCATGTCTTTGGAGGTGGGAGGAAGCCGGAGTACCCGGAGGGAACCCACGCATTCACGGGGAGAACATGCAAACTCCACACAGAAAGATCCCGAGTCAGGGATTGAACTCAAGAACTTTGTATTGTGAGGCAGACGCACAAACCCCTCTTCCACCGTGAAGCCCTATGTATATATATATATATATATATATATATATATATATATATATACACACACACACACATATACAGTGGGGCAAAAAAGTATTTAGTCAGCCAGCGATTGTGCAAGTTCTCCCACTTCAAATGATGACAGAGGTCTGTCATTTTCATCATAGGTACACTTCAACTGTGAGAGACAGAATGTGGAGAAAAAAAAATCCAGGAATTCACTTTGTAGGAATTTTAAAGAATGTATTCGTAAGTTATTTTGAGTGGGAGAACTTGCACATCAGTGGCTGACTAAATACTTTTTTGCCCCACTGTGTGTGTGTGTGTGTGTGTGTGTATATATATATATATATATATATATATATATATATAAAATGTGTATGTATGTGTGTGTGTGTATGTATGTATACATACGTTGTGTCTAAATGTGTGTATATATGTATATATGTGTGTATGTATATATATATATATATAAGTATATATGTGTGTATGCATGTATATGTATATATGTGTTTATGTATATATGTGTTTATGTATATATGTATGTATATATATATATATTTGTATATATATATATGTGTGTGTGTGTATATGTATATATATTTGTATATGTATATTTATGTGTGTATAAGTGTACATATATATGTCTATGCATATTATGGGTGTATATATATATGTATACACACATACATATATGTGTGTTGTGTGTGTAAATGTGTTTATATACATATATATATGTTTATACACACACACATATATATATATATACATATATATATATATACACACATATATACATACCGTATGTCCTTGAATTGGCGCCGGGGCGCTAATTAATTTAAAACCTCTTCTCTGTCACGCCTGTAAGTTTATGTTTTGGTTTTGGTCAGGTTATGTTTAGTTTTTTGGACATTTAAGTTCTGTCTTGGCACTTCTTGGTTTGTTTTCGTCTCCATGCCAACTCATTACTTTTCACCTGTCATGTCACGTCCCTGTCCTCAGCCTCACACCTGTTTTCACTAATCATCATAGCTACTTAAGTCACTCTTTTTCTTGTCTGCTTTCTGGGATCTTCGCACGCACGCATGCACGCACGCACGCACCCTACCCTTGCTGCACTACCTTCATGCCCTCGAACACCTCCCTATTTTGAACCACGTAAGTTTTGTATTTATGCCACAGTGCACTCTTTTGTTTCATGTCTTTAGTCTTGCCATTGTGATAGTTTTGTTTTGATTAGTCTAGTTTATTATCCGCCATTGGCCGCATTCTTGGTTTGCCTTTTTGTAGTTTGTTTGTTTAATATATAATATCATGTATTCACGTCCTCGCCTCGCTTGTGCTAATCCTCATCTGCGTCGGAGAAACAATCCACGTCCAAGCCCAGTTGTGACAGTCTCACTCCTGAGCTTACCAAAGGCATGCAGTAAAAGCAAGCATACGCTAATTATTTTAAAACCTCTTCTCACTCCGGCACTTACCAAAGGCATGCAGTAAAAAATTGAGTGTGCTGTAAGCTTGGACCTTAAATCCTACTGAATAGCTCTTAAATTTCTTCCCTTCATGCGATTTCAAATTACCGGTAATGAAATCAGCCTCCTCCATTTTGGAAATGATGACAGGGGAAGTGTCACTCGTGACGTCACGAGTTTGACCAGGCGGTAATACTAAGCATGCGCTAATTATTTTGCAAAGCGAGTTTGACCCGGCAGTAATTCAAGGCAGGCGCATACTATATGCCCTGCGGCAATTCAAGGAAATACGGTATATGTGTGTACATATATATATATATATATATATATATATATATATATATGTGTAAATACATATACATCCATTCATTCATCCATCCATCTATCTTCTTCCGCTTATCCGAGGTCGGGTTGCGGGGGCAGCAGCCTAAGCAGGGAAGCCCAGACTTCCCTCTCCCCAGCCACCTAGTCCAGCTCTTCCCGGGGGATCCCGAGGCGTTCCCAGGCCAGCCGGGAGACACAGTCTACCCAACGTGTCCTGGGTCTTCCCCGTGGCCTCCTACCAGCTGGACGTGCCCTAAACACCTCCCTAGGGAGGCGTTCGGGTGGCATCCTGACCAGATGCCCGAACCACCTCATCTGGCTCCTCTCCATGTCAAGGAGCAGCGGCTTTACTTTGAGTTCCTCCCGGATGGCAGAGCTTCTCACCCTGTCTCAACGAGAGAGACCCGCCACCTGGCGGAGGAAACTAATTTCGGCCGCTTGTACCCGTGATCTTGTCCTTTCGGTCATGACCCAAAGCTCATGACCATAGGTGAGGATGGGAACGTAGATCGACCGGTAAATTGAGAGCTTTGCCTTCCGGCTCAGCTCCTTCTTCACCACAACGGATCGATACAACGTCCGCATTAGTGAAGACGCCGCACCGATCCGCCTGTCGATCTCACGATCCACTCTTC
Source organism: Nerophis ophidion (assembly GCF_033978795.1). NCBI lineage: Eukaryota > Metazoa > Chordata > Actinopteri > Syngnathiformes > Syngnathidae > Nerophis > Nerophis ophidion. The sequence goes on along the minus strand of NC_084630.1, from coordinate 1,954,018 downwards.
CCCCACTCGTGAACAAGACTCCTAGGTACTTGAACTCCTCCACTTGGGGCAGGGTCTCCTCCCCAACCCGGAGATGGCACTCCACCCTTTTCCAAGCGAGAACCATGGACTCGGACTTGGAGGTGCTGATTCTCATCCCAGTCGCTTCACACTCGTCTGCGAACCGATCCAGTGAGAGCTGAAGATCCTGGCCAGATGAAGCCATCAGGACCACATCATCCGCAAAAAGCAGAGACACAATCCTGCAGGCACCAAACCAGATTCCTTTAATGCCTTGACTGCGCCTTGAAATTCTGTCCATACAAGTTATGAACAGAATCGGTGACAAAGGACAGCCTTGGCGGAGTCACGCAAAATCTTCTTAATATTGCAGTGATGATGTCAAACAAAAACTTTGTGCCTATAGTATTTTCTGGCGCTTTAATGTTGGCCGGGTCTGAAAATAAGTGACATCTCTCAGAATCTGCGCAGCACGGGACTGACAAGGTGGGGGGAGGGGGCATGGAACGCCGTGAGCAGGAAGTGAAGTGTTCATCGTAGATAACAGCAATTGGTTTTTTTGGCGGACATTTCCTGAAAATGTCATCAAAACCCATCCACAATTGTTGGAGTTTTGTTGCCCAGGCGAGAATACAACTTATTTGGCAGAGGTAAGAAAGTCTGCTAAGAAAAGCCACTTTTGTCTTGAGCGTTTCCAAGGCGACGACGCTCACAAAAAAAGGGACACCATAGGAAATATGAGTGAACTGAAACGTTACTTAATATATCCTCAATCCATCCGTCCATCCATTCATTTTTCTACTACTTGTCTCTCTTGATGTCACCCAGGGGGTGGAGCCTGTCTAGCTGCGCTCGGGGGGAAGTGAGCGTACAGCCCGGACAAGTCACCGACTCATAAACCGTCACCCAGAAAAGACATTTGAAGCCAGCAACGCTAAACATCAGTTTGTGAGGTATTTACAATATTTAAAGTCATAATGTTGGTGAACTTTTCTAAAAAAAAAAAACAGCATTTCACAGACTTGTCAAGTACATGGCCTCTAAAAAAGTAAACGTTGACAAAACATTATTTTACACTGGATGTTTACATTTATTATTTGCACTTAAAACTGTTTGTCATTATATATATATATATATATATATATATATATATATGTATATATATATATATATATATATAATGTGTGTGTGTGTTTGTATATTTATATGTATATATATATATTACGGTGTGGATGTTCTCCCGAAATGTGTTTGTCATTCTTGTTTGGTGTGGGTTCATATATATATATATATATATATATATATATATATATATATATATATATATATATATATATATATATATATATATATATATATATATATATATATACCGATTCTGATACCAACCGATACCGATATATACAGTGGTGGAATTAACACATTATTATGCCTAATTTAGTTTGTGGTGCCCCGCTGGATGCATTAAACAATGTAACAAGGTTTTCCAAAATAAATCAACTCAAGTTATGGAAAATAATGCCAACATGACACTGCCATATTTATTATTGAAGTCACAATTTTTTTTTTTTTTTTTTTTTTTTTTTTTTTAACATGCCTCAAAACAGCACCTTGGAATTTGGGACATGCTCTCCCTGAGAGAACATGAGGAGGTTGAAGGTGGACAGGGGGTCTATATTTTAGCGTCCCCGGGTATTTGTTCTGTTTTGATTATGTTGTGTTACGGTGCAGATGTTCTCCCGAAATGTGTTTGTCATTCTTGTTTGGTGTGGGTTCATATATGTATATGTATGTGTATATGTATATATATATATATATATATATATATATATATATATATATATATATATATATATACCGTTTCTGATATCTACCAATATTTATAGTGGTGGAATTAACACATTATTATGCCTCATTTTGTTGTGATGCCCCGCTGGATGCATTAAACAATGTAACAAGGTTTTCCAAAATAAATCAACTCAAGTTATGGAAAATAATGCCAACATGGCACTGCCATATTTATTATTGAAGTCAGAAATTGTTTTTTTTTATTTTTTATTTAACATGCCTCAAAACAGCAGCTTGGAATTTGGGACATGCTCTCCCTGAGAGAGCATGAGGAGGTTGAAGGTGGACTGGGGGTCTATATTTTAGCGTCCCCGGGTATTTGTTCTGTTGTGATTATGTTGTGTTACGGTGCGGATGTTCTCCCGAAATGTGTTTGTCATTCTTGTTTGGTGTGGGTTCACAGTGTGGCACATATTTGGAACAGTGTTAAAGTTGTTGATATGCCCACCCTCAGTGTGACCAAGTATACCTTGATTGACAATCAATTCACTACCTCGCTCCCTCGCTCTCTGAGTCTCTACCTCTCCCTCACGAATGTTATTGTTTGCACACACCTTCACAATTTGTTTTGTTTTTAACCACTCTTAACCCTGAAGGTACATTGTACATACACTCAACACTGCCTTAAAACGCCAGACATTTGAACATTTAAGAAAACCCCTCCCGGACACCCCGGACAGTCCTGCAAAAGAGGATATGTCCGGGGAAAAGAGGACGTATGGTCAGTCTATTTAACATTTAAAGTCTTTTTTTGGATATATTCATCGTAATATATTACCATGGCCTTAATATTGTGATAATACCGTACTGTGAAACTTTTATACCCAAGTATAAACTGTATATATACATACAAACCTCGTTTCCATATGAGTTGGGAAATTGTGTTAGATGTAAATATAAACAGAATACAATGATTTGCAAATCATTTTCAAGCCATATTCAGTTGAATATGCTACAAAAACAACATATTTGATGTTCAAACTGATCAAAAATTGTTTTTCTGCAAATCATTAACTTTAAAATTTGATGCCAGCAAAACTTGACAAAGAAGTTGGGAAAGGTGGCAATAAATACTGATAAAGTTGAGGAATGCTCATCAAACACTTATTTGGAACATCCCATAGGTGTGCAGGCTAATTGGGAACAGGTGGGTGCCATGATTGGCTATAAAATCAGCTGCCATTAAATGCTAAGTAATTCACAAACAAGGATGGGGCGAGGGTCACCACTTTGTAAGAAAATTGTCGAACAATTTTAGAACATTTCTCAACGAGCTATTGCAAGGAATTTAAGGATTTTACCATCTACGGTCCGTAAAATCATCAAAAGGTTCAGAGAATCTGGAGAAATCACTGCACGTAAGTGATGATATTACGGACCTTTGATCCCTCAGGCGGTACTGCATCAAAAACCGACATCAGTGTGTAAAGGATATCACTACATGGGCTCAGGAACACTTCATAAAACCACTGTCAGTAACTACAGTTGGTCGCTACATCTGTAAGTGCAAGTTAAAACTCTACTATGCAAAGCCAAACCCATTTATCAACAGCACCCAGAAACGCCGCCGGCATCGCTGGGCCCGAGCTCATCTAAGATGGACTGATGCAAAGTGGAAAACTGTTCTGTGGTTTGACGAGTCCACATTTCAAATTATATATGGAAACTGTGAACATGGTTTCCTCCGGAACAAAGAGGAAAATAACCATCCGGATTGTTATAGGCGCAAAGTTGAAAAGCCAGCATGTGTGATGGTATGGGGGTGTATTAGTGCCCAAGGCATGAGTAACTTACACATCTGGGAAGGCACCATTAATGCTGAAAGGTCCATACAGGTTTTGGAGCAACATATGTTGTCATCCAAGCAACGTTATCATGGACGCCCCTGCTTATTTCAGCAAAACAATGCCAAGCCACGTGTTACAACAGCGTGGCTTCATAGTAAAAGAGTGTGGGTACTTTCCTGGCCCGCCTGCAGTCCAGACCTGTCTCCCATGGAAAATGTGTGGCGCATTATGAAGCGTAAAATAGGACAGCGGAGACCCCGGACTGTTGAAGGACTGAAGCTCTACATAAAACAAGAATGGGAAAGAATTCCACTTTCAAAGCTTCAACAATTAGTTTCCTCAGTTCCCAAACGTTTATTGAGTGTTGTTTAAAGGAAAGGTGATGTAATACAGTGGTGAACATGCCCTTTCCCAACTACTTTGGCATGTGTTGCAGCCATGAAATTCTAAGTTAATTATTTGCAAAGAAAAAAAAATAAAGATTATGAGTTTGAACATCAAATATGTTGTCTTTGTAGCATATTCAACTGAATATGGCTTGAAAAGGATTTGCAAATCATTGTATTCTGTTTATATTTACATCTAACACAATTTCCCAACTCATATGGAAACAGGGTTTGTATTATTGAAGTCACAAATTGCTTTATTTTTTTTTTTTTAACATGCCTCAAAACAGCAGCTTGGAATTTGGGACATGCTCTCCTGAGATAGCATGAGGAGGCTGAGGTGGGCGGGGGGTGTATATTGTAGCGTCCCGGAAGAGTTAGTTCTGCAAGGGGTTCTGGGTATTTGTTCTGTTGTGTTTATGTTGTGTTACGGTGCGGGTGTTCTCCCGAAAAGTGTTTTGTCATTCTTGTTTGGTGTGGGTTCACATTTTGACGCGTATTTCTAACAGTGTTAAAATTGTTTATACTGCCACCCTCAGTGTGACCAAGTATGCCTTGATTGACAATCAATTCACTACCTCGGTCCCTCGCTGTCTCTGCCTCTCCCTCATGTGAATTATATTTTATATAGCGCTTTTCTCTAGTGACTCAAAGCGCTTTACATAGTGAAACCCAATATCTAAGTTACATTTAAACCAGTGTGGGTGGCACTGGGAGCAGGTGGGTAAAGTGTCTTGCCCAAGGACACAACGGCAGTGACTAGGATGGCAGAAGCGGGAATCGAACCTGCAACCCTCAAGTTGCTGGCACGGCTACTCTACCAACCGAGGTATACCGCCCCTCATGAATGTTTCTGTGTGCGCACGCCTTCACAATTTGTTTTGTTTTGAACCCCTCTTAACCCTGTACGTACATTGAAAATACACGCAACCCTGACTCAAAACGACGGACACTTGAAGGATTTAAGAAAACCCCTCCCGGACAGCCCAGACAGTCCTGCAAAAGAGGACGAATGGTCAGTCTATATAACATTTAAAGTCCTTTTTTGGATATATACATCATAATATATGACCATGGCCTTAATACTGTACTGTGAGACTTTTATACCATTACAACCCGAGTATAAACTGTATATATATATGAAAATAACATCTGTGTTGTCATTTACAGTCAATTTAAAATAGAAATACATTATTTTCACTTCTATTTTGTTGTCCCTCGATTACAGCTATTTGCTATACTCCCTTTTGTCAGGTAAGGCATGCTTCATTTTAGTCCAAGTTCACATATCATCAGTACTAATTGGAACTTTTTGCTACGGCTCAGCTGGATATTTATATTTGCAGCGTTCTGTTTATGTGCATGTGAGATTTTTGCCGTCTCATGCCCTTCATTCGGGTCACATGGTGGAGAAAAATGCCCTTGATCGCCTTCCAGCGCGGTTACCTCATTTACCAATAAAGACGTAAGTGCTGCACGTATGAGTTTTGGGGCAACGCGGCGTTCGGCGTTCCGTCCTGGCGGGCCCAGCTGTGGGCGCCGCGGGAGTTGTGAAAAACAGTGCGTGAATGTGGGCCCCCGCGCGGCCAAACACTCTCCGAGATCATAATGAGACCCATGCGTTTGTGCTGTGACACGTAATGCAACGCCGGGTGTTACATTTTTTAACAAGGCTGACAAGGCAGGTAAAATCAAAGCCAACCCCGACTGTATTAGTAAATCACGCCTTTGTCAAACCACCACTTTATTTGTTCCATTGTTGTGCAGTGAAACTACTTTCACAAGGGGGGAGGACTCGGTTTTCCTGAAGACCTTGTACCCGGCATACCTGCGATCTTTGAGTCCGTGTAATTGAAACAAGGCGAGGAGCGGGTCCTTGCCAGCGCGTGGCGGCGCCATTTAAGGCAATGTTTGCGCCGCTAAAGCGGATAATGAGTTCGAGTCTTGGAAGCTGGCACGGCGGCGACTCCAAGCACGAAAGCGCCCGGGGATGCTGTCCCCTTTTTTTCCCCCCTCTGTGAAAAGTTTTAAAACGCCTTACCTCGCAACATGAAACAAAGAGGGCTACCATTCAAAATGCACAGAATCCCAATCTACAAACCCTGTTTCCATATGAGTTGGGAAATGGTGTTAGATGTAAATATAAACAGAATACAATGATTTGCAAATCATTTTCAAGCCATATTCAGTTGAATATGCTACAAAGACAACATATTTGATGTTCAAACTGACTTTTTGTGTGTGTCCCCGGCCAGGTTGATACCAGTGTTTCTTAACCATAGGGCCGGGGCCGGTGTTGGGCCGTGAGCGCCCCCTAGAATGTAATACATCTGTTTTTTTCAGCTGTAGTCTGCAAAGGCCGCAGTGGTAATTAGTTGTAATACACTTTTCTACCACTTGTGGCAGTAATGACAATATAAAACAAACAGAAGTCTGGTGCTAATGTTACAGAGACATTTTTTTAAGCGCACCAATTATGACTAAAGTTGTGAATCTGTATTTTCATTTGCACTTTAATTTTATTGACATTTTAGTTAAGAAACATGCTTATTATTGATTTAGTTTATTCATTTTAGCACATATTGTACAAACCCCGTTTCCATATGAGTTGGGAAATTGTGTTAGATGTAAATATAAACAGAATACAATGATTTGCAAATCCTTTTCAAGCCATATTCAGTTGAATATGCTACAAAGACAACATATTTCATGTTCAAACTGATTTTTTGTGTGTGCAAATAATCATTAACTTTAGAAATTGATGCCAGCAACACGTGACAAAGAAGTTGGGAAAGGTGGCAATAAATACTGATAAAGTTGAGGAATGCTCATCAAACACTTATGTGGAACATCCCACAGGTGTGCAGGCTAATTGGGAACAGGTGGGTGCCATGATTGGCTATAAAAACAGCTTCCCCAAAAAATGCTCAGTCTTTCACAAGAAAGGATGGGGCGAGGTACACCCCTTTGTCCACAACTGTGTGAGCAAATAGTCAAACAGTTTAAGAACAACCTTTCTCAAAGTGACATTGCAAGAAATTTAGGGATTTCAACATCTACGCTCCATAATATCATCAAAAGGTTCAGAGAATCTGGAGAAATCACTCCACGTAAGCGACATGGCTGAAACCAACATTAATTGACCGTGACCTTCCATCCCTCAGACAGCACTGTATCAAAAACTGACGTCAATCTCTAAAGGATATCACCACATGGGGTCAGGAACACTTCAGAAAACCACTGTCACTAAATAAAGTTGGTTGCTACATCTCTAAGTGCAAGTTAAAGCTCCATTATGCTAAGTGAAAGCTATTTGTCAACAACATCCATAAACACCGCCGGCCTCTCTGGGCCCGAGATCATCTAAGATGGACTGATGCAAAGTGGAAAAGTGTTCTGTGGTTTGACGGGTCCACATTTCAAATTTGTTTTTGGAAATATTCGACATTGTGTCTTTCGGACCAAAGGGGAAGCGAACCATCCAGACTGTTATCAACGCAAAGTGTAAAAGCCAGCATGTGTGATGGTATGGGGGTGCATTAGTGCCCAAGACATGGGTAACTTACACATGTGTGATGGTATGGGGGTGCATTAGTGACCAAGTCATGGGTAACTTACACATGTGTGATGGTATGGGGGTGTATTAGTGCCCAAGGCATGGGTAACTTACACATGTGTGATGGTATGGGGGTGTATTAGTGCCCAAGACATGGGTAACTTACACATGTGTGATGGTATGGGGGTGTATTAGTGCCCAAGACATGGGTAACTTACACATGTGTGATGGTATGGGGGTGCATTAGTGACCAAGTCATGGGTAACTTACACATGTGTGATGGTATGGGGGTGTATTAGTGCCCAAGGCATGGGTAACTTACACATGTGTGATGGTATGGGGGTGTATTAGTGCCCAAGGCATGGGTAACTTACACATGTGTGATGGTATGGGGGTGTATTAGTGCCCAAGGCATGGGTAACTTACACATGTGTGATGGTATGGGGGTGTATTAGTGCCCAAGACATGGGTAACTTACACATGTGTGATGGTATGGGGGTGCATTAGTGACCAAGTCATGGGTAACTTACACATGTGTGATGGTATGGGGGTGTATTAGTGCCCAAGGCATGGGTAACTTACACATGTGTGATGGTATGGGGGTGTATTAGTGCCCAAGGCATGGGTAACTTACACATGTGTGATGGTATGGGGGTGTATTAGTGCCCAAGGCATGGGTAACTTACACATCTGTGAAGGCACCATTAATGTTGAAAGGTACATACAGGTTTTGGAACAACATATGCTGCCATCTAAGCGCCGTCTTTTTCATGGATGCCCCTGCTTATTTCAGCAAGACATTGCCAAGCCACATTCAGCACGTGTTACAACAGCGTGGCTTTGTAAAAAAAAGATTGTGGGTACTTTCCTGGCCCGCCTGCACTCCAGACCCGTCTCCCATGGAAAATGTGTGGTGCATTATGAAGCGGAGACCCCGGACTGTTGAACGACTGAAGCTCTACATAAAACAAGAATGGGAAAGAATTCCACTTTCAAAGCTTCAACAATTAGTTTCCTCAGTTCCCAAACGTTTATTGAGTGTTGTTAAAAGAAAAGGTGATGTAACACAGTGGTGAACATGCCCTTTCCCAACTACTTTGGCACATGTTGCAGCCATGAAATTCTAAGTTAATTATTATTTGCTCAAAAAAAAAAAGTTTATCAGTTTGAACATCAAATATGTTGTCTTTGTAGCATATTCAACTGAATATGGCTTGAAAAGGATTTGCAAATCATTGTATTCTGTTTATATTTACATCTAACACAATTTCCCAACTCATATGAACACGGGGTTTGTATGATGGGCGATTATTCAGCTTGCAAGCCATGACCCTAATCTGGCTAGTAGAAGCCTAAGTTTCTATGATAGTCGTTTGATTAGTACCGCTATTGCAGATGTTATGTATGATAGTTGGTGTTGAAATCATTTCAGGAGGGTACTTGTGTCCGGCCTCACCTTGCAAGAGGATCTTAATCCACTAACCAGACCAGATAGCACCTAACTGGCCTCATCCACAGGCTCTCGCTGGTACTGATGGACTGATTGGTGGAGATGGATGCTCTCTGGTGTTGTTGTGCAGCTCCGCCGGGCATTTAAACAGCATTAACGTCGCCGGCCGGGCAAGGGGAAAGAAGAAAAGCGGCCATTATGAACTATGAATGATGGCCTCCTGACAAATCACCGTGTGTCATGATGAATGCAGGTTTTATGACACTGTGCAGTTGTTGGTGTCAGCGGGATGATAGATGGAGCTGCTGGCTCCGCGTGGGGCGGTGGCCTGATGCTCACAGCGCAGGCTTAAGACCCGCCTTTTTCATCAGGCTTTTACCTACAATTTTATTGAAGTCATTCATACTTTGCTCTGTGTCTTAGTTATGCAACATTTTATTTAATTGTATTTATTTATTATATATGTAATATATATTTATTGTTTTTATCTTCATTTTTTTTTACCTTTATTCCTACTCATGGTTCTTAGTATTTCAAAGTTTTAGGGGAGTTTCGGGCGTACAATTTTATTGTAGCATACCGGAAGAGTTAGTGCTGCAAGGGGTTCTGGGTATTTGTTCTGTTGTGTTTATGCTGTGTTACGGGGGCGATGTTCTCCCGAAATGTGTTTGTCAGTCTTGTTTGGTGTGGGTTCACAGTGTGGCGCATATTTGTAACAGTGTTAAAGTTGTTTATACGGCCACCCTCAGTGTGACCTGTATGGCTGTTGAGCAAGTATGCGTTGCATTCACTTGTGTGTGTGAAAAGCCGTAGATATTATGTGATTGGGCCGGCACGCAAAGGAAGTGCCTTTAAGGTTTATTGGCGCTCTGTACTTCTATTAAAAAGTCATTAATTTAACTTTTTGAAATCAATACCGATAATTTCCAATATTACATTTTAAAGCATTTATCGGCCGATAAAATCGGCAGTCCAATATTATCTGACATCGCGAACCTAAATCAAATGTAGGCTCTGCGTGATATTTTTGGACCACGTTTAAGTTATTACATTAGGAATTAGCAAAGGAAATCTATTTTAAATTGATTGGAGAATATGTGGATTGTGTATAATTCAGTGTAAAACTGATTTTTAAGCGATACTAAAGCAGTATTGTGCTTACTTCAAAGAGGTGAAAAGATTCAAACCAAAACGATTTAGTCAAAAAGAAAATCCCTACAAAATGTCAAACCTTTCGTGTTTCCCTGAAGCCTCTTCTGGTTTTTTGATCCGAACAAAAGCCAATACCGATTAGCACGATAATATGATTAACTGACGTTGACTCTCCAAGCCGTCGATGCAAGTTAGCTTTGGAAGCGTGCATGATCGACATCTCATTATTTAGCAGCCGTGCAGAATGGAGGATAGAAATGAACAGGTGACAAAAAAAAAACTTTGCTTTATTCATTGTGGTTTTAGAACAATGGGGGAGAACTTTATCATCCTCATCAACTATGTAAAGATGCATTATGGGTATTATTCATCCATCCATTTTCTACTGCTTATTCCCTTTGGGGTCACGGGGGTTTTTAATCGTGCGGAAGGCGGGGTACACTCTGGACAAGTCGCCACCTCATCGACAAACACCTTATGATATAGTGTCACTGTTAGAAATTGTGTTTAAACTCATGTTATTGCGCAAAACCTGCAAAATATGAACAATTTTTCAATTTTATTTGTTGTCGAGCTGTCAAATTATCTTTTTTTCAATCTGATTAATCACCCGTTTGAATTTTGATTATTCACGATTAATTGCAGTACATTTCTTGTTTAAATTCAATTGGGAAAAAAAAATCCCCAGTATTTTGACGCTGGATGGGTTCGCAGCCGAGTGTGAAGCGGCCGGAATGAGAATCAGCACCTCCAAGTCCGGGTCCACGGTTCTCGCCCCGGAAAAGGGTGGAATGCCATCTCCGGGTTGGGGAGGAGACCCTGCCCCAAGTGGAGGAGTTCAAGTACCTAGGAGTCTTGTTCACCAGTGAGGGAAGAGTGGATGGTGAGATCGACAGGCGGATCGGTGCGGCGTCTTCAGTAATGTGGACGCTGTATCGATCAGTTGTGGTGAAGAAGGAGCTGAGCCGGAAGGCAAAGCTCTCAATTTACCGGTCGATCTACGTTCCCATCCTCACCTATGGTCATGAGCTTTGGGTCATGACCGAAAGGATAAGATCACGAGTACAAGCGGCCCAAATGAGTTTCCTCCGCCGTGTGGTGGGTTCTCCCTTAGAGATAGGGTGAGAAGCTCTGCCATCTGGGAGGAACTCAAAGTAAAGCCGCTGCTCCTCCACATGGAGAAGAGCCAGATGAGGTGGTTCGGGCATCTGGTCAGGATGCCACCCGAACGCCTCCCTAGGGAGGTGTTTAGGGCACGTCCAACCGGTAGGAGGCCACGGGGAAGACCCAGGACACGTTGGGGAGACTATGTCTCCCGGCTGGCCTGGGAACGCCTCGGGATCCCCCGGGAAGAGCTAGACAAAGTGGCTGGGGAGAGGGAAGTCTGGGTTTCTCTGCTTAGGCTGTTGCCCCCGCGACCCGACATCGGATAAGCGGAAGAAGATGGATGGATGGATTAATGGATTTTGACACAAATGCAATATTATTGGATAAAGTCCATTTTTAAAATGTTAACAAACACACATATATCATATACACCAGTGGTCCCCAACCACCGGGCCGCAGAATAATTTTTTGTTAATTTTTATTTGAAAAAAATAATACTCATAATTATATATATATATGATATACATACCGGTGTGTGTGTGTGTATATATATATATATGTATGTATGTATGTTTGTATGTATGTATGTATGTGTATATATATATATATATATATATATATATATATATATATATATAATGGATTCGATTTATATCGCGCTTTTCTATTGTTGGATACTCAAAGCGCTCACATATATATAAATATGGGAGCTGTGAAAGTTAACAAGTTAACTCATGTGATTATTCAAAAATAACAGTGGTACAGTTCATATTTTGTCAATATTCAGTGTTCTATCATTCGTAGAAAACTTTAAAATTCCATTACGTTTTTTAAGGCAGTCTGTCACAACGTTTGTAGCATTCAATCAGACATTATTGTGAGGTTTTGTATTAGTGTTCCTAAAAAAATAGACACATTTTTTTCTCTAAATGTGGCCCTCGAGTCAAAATAATTGCCCAGGCCTGCTATACAGGAATACATTTACGCCCTACTGTGCATTGAAGCACATCAACAGTGTAGAAAAAGGGTTATTTTCTGGCACATTTAAATACAAATTAAAAACGCGTCAGCAATTGAAACATATGTGGTTCTGTCAAAATTGAAATTTCAGAAAACATACAGTATTTCCTTGAATTGCCGCAGGGCATAAAGTATGCGCCTGCCTTGAATTACTGCCGGGTCGAACTCGCTTCGCAAAATAATTAGCGCATGCTTAGTATTACCGCCTGGTCAAACTCGTGACGTCACAAGTGACACTTCCCTTGTCATCATTTTCAAAATGGAGGAGGCTGATTTCAATACCGGTAATTTGAAATCGCATAAAGGGAAGAAGATTAAGAGCTATTCAGTAAGATTTAAGGTCCAAGCTTACATCACACTCAAATTTTTACTGCATGCCTTTGGTAAGTGCCGAAGTGAGAGGAGATTTTAAAATAATAAGCGCATGCTTACTTTTACCGCATGCCTTTGGTAAGAGCAGGAGTGAGAAGAGGCTCTAAATTAATTACTGCCCTGGCGGCAATTCAAGGAAATCTGGTATTAAAAGTGAGGCAGCATGGTGCATGTGCCTCACAATACAAAGGTCCTGAGTTCAGGATTTTTCATTGTGAAGTTTGCATGCTCTCCCCGTGACTGCGTGGGTTCCTTCTGGGTACTCCGGCTTCCTCCCACCTCCAAAGACATGCACCTGGGGATAGGCCCCTCCCACCTCCAAAGACATGCACCTGGGGATAGGTTGATTGGCAACACTAAATGGTCCCTAGTGTGTGAATGTTGTCTGTCTATATGTGTTGGCCCTGCGATGAGGTGGTGACTTGTCCAGGGTGTACACCGCCTTCCGCCCGATTGTAGCTGATATAAGCTCCAGCACCACCCGCGACCCGAAAAGGGACAAGCAGTAGAAAATGGATGAATGGAAGGTCTGAATGTTTAATCTGATTTCCACTCATTTGTAGTACAATTATGCACAATTTTGGAACAAAAAACGACATATTCCTTTGTGGAGAGGCGGAGCCAATGGGCTGACGGCGGGGCAGTGCCCAAGACGGCGGCAAGGAGGCGGAGCATGCGGTGGAGGGGAGAGGCGGGGCATGCCGGGAGCGACGCCGCCGCAATCGAATTCAGATTTGACTCTTGTTTATTCTTACAATAAATCAAGTCTTTTGCCGGGTTGCTTTTCAGCTGCTCGCTCTTCGGTCGCTTTCGTCGTCGCTTTCGTCGTCGCTTTTGTCGTCGCCGTCTTCTCCCTGTCGCTCTTGGACTGCATGTGCCGCGGACTCTCCAACTCCTTTCGCTGTTCTCCTCTCCTTCTCCTCTTTTATACATTGTCAGGAGAAATGTTAAAGGAGAACATTATCACAATTTCAGAAGGGTTAAAACCAATAAAAATCATATTTTATTTTTCGAAGTTTTTGTCAAAATTTTACCTATCACGCAATATCCCGAAAAACTGCTCCAAAGTGCCTGATTTTCACCATCGCTATATCCACCCGTCCATTTTCCTGTGACGTCACTGCGTGATGCCAATACAAACAAACATGGCGGGTAGAAGAGAAAGATATAGCGACATTAGCTCGGATTCAGACTCGGATTTCAGCGGCGCAAGCGATTCAAAAGATTACGAATGCATTGAAACGGATGGTTGGAGTGTGGAGGCAGATAGCGAAAACGAAATTGAAGAAGAAACTGAAGCTATTGAGCCATATCACGACACACAACGGCAACGAGGACGAATTCGGCGATCGCCTTCTAACCAACGATTGCATCTTTTGACCACTGGTGCAACTTGAATCTGTCGATTGGTATGTGTTTGTTTGGCATTAAATGTGGGTGGAGGGAAAGGCCGGATGCAAATATAGCTACAAATGAGGCATAATGATGCAATATGTACATACAGCTAGCCTAAATAGCATTTTAGCATCGATTACTTTGCAGTCATGCCGTGTCCAAAAATGTTTGATTAGTACATAAGTCAATAATATCAACAAAACTCACCTTTGTGATTTCGTTGACTTTATCGTTGGAAATGCATCTGCTTTGAGTGTCGCAGGATCGCTATCGTCGGTAGCGATGCCGCCGACAGAACAGAACAAACGAGGGACTTTCGCATCTTTTGACAACTGGTGCAACTTGAATCCGTCGATTGGTATGTGTTTGTTTGGCATTAAATGTGGGTGGAGGGAAAGGCTGGATGCAAATATAGCTACAAATGAGGCATAATGATGCAATATGTACATACAGCTAGCCTAAGTAGCATTTTAGCATCGATTACTTTGCAGTCATGCCGTGCGCAGATATGTCTGATTAGCACATAAGTCAATAACATCAACAAAACTCCCTTTTGTGATTTTGTTGACTTTATCGTTGGAAACGCATCTGCTTTGAGTGTCGCTGGATATCCACCCATCTCTGTCGTAGCATCGCTATCGTCGGTAGCAATGCTACGACAGAACAGAACAAACGAGGGACTTTCGCATCTTTTGACCACTGGTGCAACTTGAATCCGTCGATTGGTATGTTTTTGTTTGGCATTAAATGGGGGTGGAGGGAAAGGCTGGATGCAAATATAGCTACAAATGAGGCATAATGATGCAGCTAGCCAAAATAGCATGTTAGCATCGATTAGCATGCCGTGACCATTGTGTCTGATTAGCACACTCCACGTAGGTCAACTTGAGTCCGTCCCTGATCGTGTTGTTAGACCCTCCGACAACACACCGACGAGGCATGATGTCTCCAAGGTACGGAAAACAGTCGAAAAAACGGAAAATAACAGAGCTGATTCGACTTGTGTGTGTAATGTGTTTGAGAAAATGGCGGCTTGCTTCCTGTTTTGACGTCACTGTTGGGAACTCGCATGTCTGCTGTTGTGTGTCCCCGAGCATGCAAGAATCCAGGAGAGTTGAGTGAAGGTAAGAATATTTAATACTCATAAGAAAATAACAAAAGCAAACATAAAGCAGTCGTGCAGATAAACGTTTTCAACATAGATTTTATCATCGAGTACTGAGGAGTGCTCCAGTGAAACATCAATAGACACTAGTGTGATTGACAGCAGGTGTGAACCGCTGCCAATCAATGAAAAGAAAAAACAACAGTGTTCCGTGAATAAAACAGGAAATACAACAAAATAAGAGCACTGAACAGGAAGTAAATACTAAAACACGAAAAACTAACAGAAATGAAGTGACAGATTGTCACAGTCACGGGTGAAAGGTCATCGCTCCAACAGCGAACAATTGAAAGGCGTTTCAATCGCCAAATTCACCCATTTAGAGTTCGGAAATCGGTTAAAAAAAACATATGGTCTTTTTTCTGCAACATCAAAGTATATATTGAGGCTTACATAGTTCTGCTGATAATGTTCCCCTTTAATAATTTCCTGGTGTGTGAGCCACGCACCTGAATTCGATTGCGGCGGCCCCGCCTCTCCCTTCCGCCGCATGCTCCGCCTCCTTGCCACCATCTTGGTCAGGGCTGCAGCATGCCCCGCCTCGCCGTCGGCCCGTTGGCTCCGCCTCTCCACATCCTTCTTGGAAAAGCTTTGACCAGAACATTTACGGTAAATAGTTTGTGGAAAACACAGTTGACGAACCCTGCCTTTTTTTTTTTTACCCCAATTGTATCATAAAATAATAAATGCACTATTTTTTGGAGTATCAAAATACATCCGAGGAGTAGAGTGGCATGTACCAGCAACAACAATAATAAACTAAGGGGGGGGGGGGGGGTTAAAAATGCTTTTTTTGTATGAGATCGGTAATTGCAGCCCAATTTTTGTCCCCACATAATTACACGCTCGCATACATTTGTTTGAAACCTCATCTGTTCTTTTTTTTTTTATTTGGAAGACCCTCCTCATGTGATCTGATTAGTATTCTTACATAGGACCCCGGCCCCAATTCCACCCAGCCTGACCACAATGTTCCGGTCGTTTGATTGGGATGGAGATTCACTGAGCTGGAATCATAACTCCGGTCAGTTAAAAGCCACGTGGCTCCCATAATGCACCGGGGCGGGGGGGGAACAAAGGTGGCCCAATTAGTGCGCCGGCCCCATTAGGTAGCTGAGTCAAAGTGTTTTTCTTCTCCGTCCTCCCAATTCGCAGACAACGCCATCGCTTTATGACACACATTTATTTGTGATCTGCAAGAAAAAAAAACATCCAGTCTGCTGTACTGTTGCAGTCAGAGGTGGTGGGTCCAGGAGGGGGTGCCATACATCACAGACTGGGCAGGCTTTTCTATTAACTGAGTTGTGCACACACACACACACACACACACACACGTTCCTTGAGTTCATAACTGCCTGGTATTGTGGAGTGGAGCACGTTAATTATCATCCAGCAACACAGAATACTGAGAAAATCTGGGAACAAAAATCTATTTTAGCTGTGAAGGGGGAGTAATTACGCTTTTTATCCTCAACAATATTCTGTCCTGGTGTTGTCTTTGTCCTCTCTAGCCCACCGTGTGTGTGTGTGTGTGTGTGTGTGTCTATGCATATTATGTGTATATATACATATATGTATACACACATATGTGTTTTGTGTGTGTAAATGTGTTTGTATACATATATATATATATATATATATATATATATATATATATATAGTGTGTGTGTGTGTGTGTGTGTGTGTGTGTGTGTGTGTGTTCTAACAATGCTGACTTAGTGGGGACCTCGTGTTATGATCCGCCGCCCGGATCATATATGGTTTTGGTTTTTGAGTCTTTTTGTGTTTTGTTGATCGCTTTGGACTCTTCCTGTTCTTAGTTTTTGCACTTCCTGTTTTATCCTGCTCTTGTTTGTTAGGCGCACCTGTGTTCTGATTATTGCTTCTGTATTTAAAGGGGAACATTATCACCAGGGGCTTCACGGTGGCAGAGGGGTTAGTGCGTCTGCCTCACAATACGAAGCTCCTGCAGTCCTTTGTTCAATCCCAGGCTCGGGATCTTTCTGTGTGGAGTTTGCATGTTCTCCCCGTGACTGCGTGGGTTCCCTCCGGGTACTCCGGCTTCCTCCCACTTCCAAAGACATGCACCTGGGGATAGGCCCCTCCCACCGCCAAAGACATGCACCTGGGGATAGGCCCCTCCCACCTCCAAAGACATGCACCTGGGGATAGGCCCCTCCCACCTCCAAAGACATGCACCTGGGGATAGGTTGATTGGCAACACTAAATGGTCCCTAGTGTGTGAATGTTGTCTGTCTATCTGTGTTGGCCCTGCGATGAGGTGGCGACTTGTCCAGGGTGTACCCCGCCTTCCGCCCGATTGAAGCTGAGATAGGCGCCAGCGCCCCCCGCGACCCCAAAAGGGAATAAGCGGTAGGAAATGGATGGATGGGCATTATCACCAGACCTATATAAGCGTCAATATATACCTTGATGTTGTGGGGCGGCATAGCTCGGTTGGTAGAGTGAGTGGCCGTGCCTGCAACTTGAGAGTTGCAGGTTCGATTCCCGCTTTTGCCATCCTAGTTACTGCCGTTGTGTCCTTGGGCAAGACACTTTACCCACCTGCTCCCAGTGCCACCCACACTGGTTTAAATGTAACTTAGATATTGGGTGTCACTATGTAAAGTGCTTTGAGTCACTTGAGAAAAGCGCTATATAAATATAATTCATGTGAATTATGCAAAATTATTTAATTTTGGTCCCCCATCAACCGTATTAACTCTTTTTCCCCAGGGTCCCCAGTAAGTATGATCAGCACATTACTTCATCAATCCAGAGATTTAAAGATGTGTATGAGCTAACTGGGCAGTGGACATATTGCCTATTTTTTTTGTTATGCCTCGACAACCAAAGGGTGGTCCCCACAAGTCACGATCAAAAACTTGGTCCCCATTCCAAATGACAACCTGTGTGTGTGTGTGTGTGTGTGTGTGTGTGTGTGTGTGTGTGTGTGTGTGTTCTGGCAATGCTTACTTAATGGGGACCTCGCTCTGTTTACACAGTCACCTTTATAGGACCTCTGACGGTATAGGGACAAAAAAACAGGTCCCTTAGAGTGAAACCTTTTTAAATGATAGTCAGATCCAGTCTGAAGATGCCGAAGTGATTTTTAAGCTTCAGCCCATAAAACATGTTTACTGTGTATGCTCATGTGGATTATGCAAAATCATTTAATTTTGGTCCCCCATGAACCGTATTAACTCTTTTCCCCCAGGGTCCCCGTTAAGTATGATCAGCACAATACTTCAACAATCCAGAGATTTAAAGACGTGTATGAGCTAACCGGGCAGTGGACATTTTACATTTTACCTCATTTTTTATATGCCTCCACAATCTGTAGAAAGGGTGGTCCCCACAAGTCCTGAACAACAACTTGGTCCCCACAAGTCCTGAACAACAACTTGGTCCCCACAAGTCCTGAACGACAACTTAGTCCCCACAAGTCCTGAACGACAACTTGGTCCCCATTCCAAATGATAGCCTGTGTGTGTGTGTGTGTGTGTGTGTGTGTGTGTGTGTGTGTGTGTGTGTGTGTGTGTGTGTGTGTGTGTGTGTGTGTGTGTGTGTGTGTGTGTGTGTGTGTGTGTGTGTGTGTGTGTGTGTGTGTGTGTGTGTTCTGGCAATGCTGACTTAATGGGGACCTCGCTCTGTTTACACAGTCACCTTTAAGGGACCTCTGACGGTATAGGGACAAAAAAACAGGTCCCTTAAAGGGAAACCTTTTTAAATGATAGTCAGATCCATTCTGAAGATGCCGAAGTGATGTTTACTGTGTATGCCCATGTGGATTATGCAAAATCATTTAATTTTGGTCCCCCATGAACCGTATTAACTCTTTTCCCCCAGGGTCCCCGTTAAGTATGATCAGCACAATACTTCATCAATCCAGAGATTTAAAGACGTGTATGAGCTAACCGGGCAGTGGCCATTTTACATTTTACTTCATTTTTTATATGCCTCCACAATCTGTAGAAAGGGTGGTCCCCACAAGTCCTGAACAACAACTTGGTCCCCACAAGTCCTGAACGACAACTTAGTCCCCACAAGTCCTGAACGACAACTTGGTCCCCATTCCAAATGATAACCTGTGTGTGTGTGTGTGTGTGTGTGTGTGTGTGTGTGTGTGTGTGTGTGTGTGTTCAGGTGAGGAGTTATTTCTGCATCTGGCTTGAGGTTCCTCCGAGCTTTTTACATAATCAAATCAATATTGCTATGATTCAGCCCCTGGCAACAAGTTTCACCGGTGATGTTTGGCAGCTTACGAGATAAAAAATGAAAAAAAGACGGAGTGAGAAGAAAAAAATAACACTAAACAAAGAAAAAAAAAAACCTTAGTTAAAAATCTCTGGGTTATTGATTTTCTTTTTTTGACTTTTTTGGGGTTTTTTTTTCATTTTCTTTACCATTCCTTTTAATACAAGCAGACTCTCCTTCGCATTTGTTGTGTTTCTCGTGGTTGGTCTCACAGTTGCTTCAATCTTTCAGCTGTATTTTTTCACCTGAGCATTTTTTGCATACAACCCGATAACATTGTAGTCGTAGTCACTTTCATACAGTCGAACTTTCGTGTTAAATGTTGGATAGCAGTGGCGGGCCGTGCGTTTCCCACCTAGGCCTTCAGTGCACTGCAAAAAGTCAGTGTTCAAAAAAAAAGAACAAAAATAGGGGTATTTTATTTGAACTAAGCAAAATTTCCTGCCAGTAGAACAAGAACATTTGGCTTGTCAAGACTTTCCAAAACAAGTACAATTAAAGCTGCAAGCAGCGATGGAAGGGACTGCTTTGGCTGCTGCCCCCGCGACCCAAGCCCGGATAAGCGTTAGCTATAGCCGGCAGCCATCTTAAAGGGGAACATTATCACAATTTCAGAAGGGTTAAAACCAATAAAAATCAGTTCCCAGTGGCTTATTTTATTTTTCGAAGTTTTTTTCAAAATTTTACCCATCATGGAATATCCCGAATAAAGACTTTAAAGTGCCTGATTTTCGCTATCGTTAAATCCATCGTCCATTTTCCTGTGACGTCATTTAGTGATGCCAACATGGCGGATAGCACAGCAAGATATAGCAACATTAATTCGGATTTCAGCGGTTTAAGCGATTCATCAGATTACGCGTGTATTGAAACGGATGGTTGGAGTGTGGAGGCAGATAGCGAAAACGAAATTGAAGAAGAAACTGAAGCTATTGAGCGAATAGCTATTGAAGCTATTCAGCGATCGCCCTCTAACCAACGATTGAGTGTCGCAGGGTATCCATACATCTCTGTGCCATGTCTTCCATAGCATCGCTGGTAAAATGTGCAGGAACAACTTAAATCTGTCGATTGGTAAGTGTTTGTTTGGTATTAAATGTGGGTGGAGTGAAAGGCTGGATGCAAAAATAGGTACAAATGCACATACGGCTAGCCTAAATAGCATGTTAGCATCGATTAGCTGGCAGTCATGCCGCAACCAAATATGTCTGATTAGCATATAAGTCAATAACATCAACAAAACTCACCTTTGTGATTTTGTTGACTTTATCGTTGGAAATGCATCTGCTTTGAGTGTCGCAGGGTATCCATACATCTCTGTGCCATGTCTGTCGCAGCATCGCCGGTAAAATATGCAGACGAGGGACTTTTGGATCTTTGGACACAGGTGCAACTTAAATCCGTCGATTGGTAAGTGTTTGTTTGGCATTACATGTGGGTGGAGGGAAAGGCCGGATGCAAATATAGCTACAAATGAGGCATAACGATGCAATATGTATATACAGCCTAAATAGCATGTTAGCATCGATTAGCATGCCGTGCTAATCGATGCACTTTCCACGTAAGTCAACTTGAATCCGTCCCTGATCGTGTTGCATGACGTCTCCAAGGTACGGAAAACAGTCGAAAAAACGGAAAATAACAGAGCTAATTTAACTCGATGTTTGTAATGTGTTTGAGAAAATGGTGTGACGGACTCCCAGCCGTCCTCATGTGGGTTGCGGTGACACTGGACCCACGAGGCGTCGTAGCAGGTTTGATTCGCTTTTATTCTTTCAGCAAATCTGTCTTCGGGCCAGTTGGGCGTGCCCATTTCTAGTGCGCCGGCCCTGCTACCTAGTCGCGCTGCACCTTTTGGTGCTCGCCTGCTGCATCTGTGGCGGGGACTCATCTTGGCGTGCTCTGTTGTCGTGCTCGTGGTCGGGTTGCCGTGGTTTCCTCCCGTCTCTCCCGATCATGCCCCCTTCGCCTATCTTAAAGTCTAGGACCAGATGCGCAGATTGTGAGCAGGTGTGTGTCCTACGCACCTGACTCCGATTGCTGTCCTCCTGCCGTCCATTTGGCTGTCATCTGTTTTAATCCATCCATTTTCTACCGCTTGTCCCTTTCGGGGTCACTGGAGCCTATCTCATCATTCGGGCAGAAGGTGTATGAGACACAATTGTGTCAAACTCATGATTTTTTAGAAATAATAGTACCCCGCCTTCTGCCCGAATGCAGCTGAGATAGGCTCAACCACACACCGCCACCCCAAAAGGGACAAGCGGTGGGAAATGGATGGATGGATATTAAAAGTGAAAACATTTAATATCTGAACTCACCATTTATAGAGTGGTCCCCCTCGTCGTCAGCTTATTCCAGTAAAAATGGCGGGCATTTCCTCATTTCATCCCAAGATGCAGTTTCTCTTTAAATATCCTTCTTGAAAATGGCCTTCCAAATATATATATCTGCCGGTCTGGCTACGGCGCAACACTTCCCGCTCAATTGCAACTTGGGAATGGATACTCACTTCGGAAGGAGGCTGCCGTGCCAGAAACCTGAGGGTTGCAGGTTCGCTCCCCGACTCTTGACATCCAAATTGCTGCCGTAGTGTCCTTGGGCAGGACACTTCACCCTTGCCCCCGGTGCCGCTCACACTGGTGAAGGAATGATAGGTGGTGGTCGGAGGGGGCCGTACGCGCAAACTGGCTCCAACTACTTCTCTCCTCCCAGCTGCTGCTAATAAAGGGCGACAGGTGATTAGATAACAGGGCCCACCTGGGCCATCTACGCACCTGTCGCTGTCTCCGAGGCCGGTCCTGGCACACCCTGTTCCGCGGCAGGCCCGCAGGCCACACCCCCTTCCACACTAGCAATTCAAATAAAAATGTATCAAAAGTCTACATAACACACTTTGTCATATGCACAATTAAAATAGATTAAGGCTACATTAAGGCCCGGCTGGCATCTGTAGGAATACTATTCCAGAGTTTAGGAGCATCAAACTAAAATGCAGCCCCACCATGTTTGGTCCTGACTCTGGGCACCAACAGAAGACCACTCCCTGAGGTTCTCAGACCCCGAGATGGTTCATATGGCTTCAACATGTCCGAGATGTATTTTGGAATAAGACCATGAGAAAACTTCTACACAAACAAAGCTGTTTTAAAGTCTATTCTCTAAACAACAGGAAGCCAGTGCAGCGACCTAAGCCAGTGTTTTTTAAACCTTTTTTGAGCCGAGGCCCATTTTCTGCATTGAAAAAATCTGGAGGCACACCACCAGCAGAAATCACTAAAAAACATCAGTAAAACGTCATTGTTGCAATTGTTGGATATGACTTTAAAGCATAACCAAGCATGCATCACTATACAGTAGCTCTTGTCTCAAAGTAGGTGTACTGTCAGCACCTGTCACATCACGCCCTGACTTATTTAGACTTTTTTGCTGGTTTCCTTTGTGTAGTCTTTTAGTTCTTGTTTTGCGCTCCTATTTTGGTGGCTTTTCCTCTTTTTTTGGTGTTTTCCTGTAGCAGTTTCATGCCTTCCTTTGAGCGATATTTCCCGCATCTACTTTGTTTTGGCAATCAAGAATATTTCAGTTGTTTTTATCCTTCTTTGTGTGGACATTGTTGATTGTCATGTCATGGTTGGACACCATCTTTGCTCCACAGTAAGTCTTTGCTGTCGTCCAGCATTCTGTTTTTGTTTACTTTGTAGCCAGTTCAGTTTTACTTTCGTTCTGCATAGCCTTCCTTAAGCTTCAATGCCTTTTCTTAGGGACACTCACCTTTTGTTTATTTTTGGTTTAAGCATTGGACACATTTTTACCTGCACCCTGCCTCCCGCTGTTTCTGACATCTACAAAGCAATTAGCTCCCGACTGCCCCCTACTGATATGGAAGAGTATTACACAGTGACTGTGCAGACTATAATTACTACTTTGCAAAAAATATTTTTAATCCCAATAGGTGAATTTCAGATAATTTCCCACGGCACACCAGACTTTATCTCACGGCACAGATATTAAAAACACTGACCTAAGAGCTGGACTAATGTGGTCGTATTTCTCGGTTCTAGTCAGGACTCGAGCAGCAGCATGCAGGACACTAGAGAGCCTAGTGCGAATGCCCTAACCTGCTGGAGACAACGACACGACTTATTCTTTCTAAGTCGGATTTTAACATTTTTCTTCTGATTTTGGCAATATTTTACAGGTGGTAAAAAAGCTGCCGATGTTATTGCCCTAACTTTGCTGTAAAGGTCAGCGTTCATAGATGACAAACTCTGTCCCTAATCAGGGTTTTATGCTGCACATTCCAATTATTCATGAGTGAGATCAGCAAATACTATAATAACTGTTCATTTTCCAATGTATTTATGGCGAGTGGCATTGACAGTTTAACAATATCAACACAACGTTTAAACTTTACTACATACAATTGTTTGAGCGAAACTAATTAAATAGTACACAATAACTACATTAAAGTCAAAACTACTATCTGCTACTCTTTTAAAGCATTTGGTGTTTGGCCTCAAAGTCATCCTGTGTCTGTAGAATTGTTTTGTTAACATTATTTTAAGGAAATAAAAATATCAAACTAATCACTCTAGTATTGATCAAATACTGATACTACACTTGATATCAACACCACCAATTTATTCTGCTCTGTTTTTACCTGTGGTGGACCGACTGTGACAATGGTGACACACCAGGAGTTGTTATATTATCTATCCTCTCTATAACTTTCATTAATCTACTTTTTAATTTCCTGTTGGGGTGGTATAACAACTTGAGGGTTCCAGGTTTGATTCCTGAAGAATTTGAGGTGATGAAGGAAAACAATTAAGAGAGGAACCATCCATTATCCATCCAGCCATCCATCCATTCTGTGCCTTTGATCAGCATGCCATCCTTTCCTCACTTGTCTGTGAGGAATTTGAGGTGACGAGGGACAATAGTTGGGAGAGGAAACATCCATCCATGCATTTATGCATCCATCCATTCATCAAATCATCCATTCTTTTAGTCCCTTTGATCAGCATGCCATCCTTCCCTCTTTTGTCTGTGAGGAATTTGAGGTGATGAAAAATAGTTGGGAGAGAGAACATCCATCCATCCATCCATCCATCCATCAATTCATCCATCATTATAGTCCCTTTGATCAGCCTTACATACTTCCCTCATTTGTTTGTGAGAAATTTGAGGTGTTGAGGAACAATAGTTGGGAGAGGGAACATCCATCCATCCATCCATCCATTATTTTAGTCCCTTTGATCAGCATGCCATCCTTCCCTCATTTTTCTCTAAAGAATTGGAGGTGATGGACAACAATCCTATCATCTATCCATCCATTTTTTGGTCCCTTTGATCAGCATCCCATCCTTCCCTCATTTGTCTGTGAAGAATTTGAGGTGTTGAATAGTTGGGAGAGTGAACATCCATCCATCCATTCATACATCCATACTTTTAGTCCCTTTGATCTGCATGCCATCCTTCCCTCATTTTTTGTGAGGAATTTGAGGTGATAAGGGACAATAGTTGGGAGAGGGAACATCCATCCATCCATCCATCCATCATCCATCTTTTTAGTCCCTTTGATCTGCATGCCATCCTTCCCTCATTTGTCTGTGAGGAATTTGAAGTGATGAGGGACAATAGTTGGGAGAGGGAACATGCATCCATCCTTTCATCAATTCATTCATCATTATAGTCCCTTTGATCAGCCTTCCATCCTTCCCTCATTTGTCTGTGAGGAATTTGAGGTCATGGGAGACAATATTTGGGAGAGTGAACATCCATCCATCCATGCATCCATCCATTCATCCATCTTGTTAGTCCCTTTGATCAGCATGCCATCCTTCCCTCATTTGTTTGTGAGGAATTTGAGGTGATGAGGGACAATAGTTGGGAGACGGAGCATCCATCCATGCATTTATGCATCTGTCCATTCATCCAGCATGCCATTCGTCCCTCATTTGTCTGTGAGGAATTTGAGGTGTTGAAAAATAGTTGGGAGAGAGAACATCCATCCATCCATCCATCGTTATAGTCCCTTTAATCAGTCTTCCATCCTTCCTTCATTTGTTTGTGAGGAATTTGAGGCGACGAGGGACAATAGTTGGGAGAGGAAACATCCATCCATGAATTTTTGCATCCATCCAGTCATTCATCAAATCATCCATGTTTTTAGTCCCTTTGATCTGCATGCCATCCTTCCCTCATTTGTCTGTGAGGAATTTGAGGTGATGAGGGACAATAGTTGGGAGAGGGAACTGTTTTTCATGCATTCATCCTTCCATCCATCCGTCATTTTAGTCCCTTTGATCAGCATCCCACCCATCACTCATTTATCTGTGAAGAATTTGAGGTGTCGAACAATAGTTGGGAGAGTGAACATCCATCCATCCATTCATGCATCCGTGCTTTTAGTCCCTTTGATCAGCATGCCATCCTTCCCTCATTTGTCTGTGTGGAATTTGCGGTTATGAGGGACAACAATTAGGAGAGAAACTATCCATGCATCCATCTTTTGTGTCCCTTTGATCAGCATGCCATCCTTCTCTCATTTGTCTGTGTGGAATTTGAGGTGATGAGGGACAATAGTTGGGAGAGGGAGCATCCATCCATGCATTTATGCATCTGTCCATTCATCCAGCATGCCATCCTTCCCTCATTTGTCTGTGAGGAATTTGAGGTGTTGAAAAATAGTTGGGAGAGAGAACATCCATCCATCCATCCATCGTTATAGTCCCTTTAATCAGTCTTCCATCCTTCCCTCATTTGTTTGTGAGGAATTTGAGGTGATGAGGGACAATAGTTGGGAGAGGGAACATCCATCCATCCATCCATCCATCATCCATCTTTTTAGTCCCTTTGATCTGCATGCCATCCTTCCCTCATTTGTCTGTGAGGAATTTGAGGTCATGAGGGACAATATTTGGGAGAGTGAACATCCATCCATCCATGCATCCATCCATTCATCCATCTTTTTAGTCCCTTTGATCTGCCTTCCATCCTTCCCTCATTTGTCTGTGAGGAATTTGAGGTGATGAGGGACAACAATTAGGAGAGAAACTATCCATGCATCCATCTTTTGTGTCCCTTTGATCAGCATGCCATCCTTCTCTCATTTGTCTGTGAGGAATTTGAGGTGATGAGGGACAATAGTTGGGAGAGGGAACATCCATCCATGCATTTATGCATCTGTCCATTCATCCAGCATGCCATCCTTCCCTCATTTGTCTGTGAGGAATTTGAGGTGTTGAAAAATAGTTGGGAGAGAGAACATCCATCCATCCATCCATCGTTATAGTCCCTTTAATCAGTCTTCCATCCTTCCTTCATTTGTTTGTGAGGAATTTGAGGCGACGAGGGACAATAGTTGGGAGAGGAAACATCCATCCATGAATTTTTGCATCCATCCAGTCATTCATCAAATCATCCATGTTTTTAGTCCCTTTGATCTGCATGCCATCCTTCCCTCATTTGTCTGTGAGGAATTTGAGGTGATGAGGGACAATAGTTGGGAGAGGGAACTTTTTTTCATGCATTCATCCTTCCATCCATCCGTCATTTTAGTCCCTTTGATCAGCATCCCACCCATCACTCATTTATCTGTGAAGAATTTGAGGTGTTGAACAATAGTTGGGAGAGTGAACATCCATCCATCCATTCATGCATCCGTGCTTTTAGTCCCTTTGATCTGCATGCCATCCTTCCCTCATTTGTCTGTGAGGAATTTGCGGTTATGAGGGACAACAATTAGGAGAGAAACTATCCATGCATCCATCTTTTGTGTCCCTTTGATCAGCATGCCATCCTTCTCTCATTTGTCTGTGTGGAATTTGAGGTGATGAGGGACAATAGTTGGGAGAGGAAGCATCCATCCATGCATTTATGCATCTGTCCATTCATCCAGCATGCCATCCTTCCCTCATTTGTCTGTGAGGAATTTGAGGTGTTGAAAAATAGTTGGGAGAGAGAACATCCATCCATCGTTATAGTCCCTTTAATCAGTCTTCCATCCTTCCCTCATTTGTTTGTGAGGAATTTGAGGTGATAAGGGACAATAGTTGGGAGAGGGAACATCCATCCATCCATCCATCCATCATCCATCTTTTTAGTCCCTTTGATCAGCATGCCATCCTTCCCTCATTTGTCTGTGAGGAATTTGAAGTGATGAGGGACAATAGTTGGGAGAGGGAACATGCATCCATCCTTTCATCAATTCATTCATCATTATAGTCCCTTTGATCAGCCTTCCATCCTTCCCTCATTTGTCTGTGAGGAATTTGAGGTCATGAAGGAGAATATTTGGAAGAGTGAACATCCATCCATCCATGCATTCATCCATCTTTTTAGTCCCTTTGATCTGCCTTCCATCCTTCCCTCATTTGTCCGTGAGGAATTTGAGGTGATGAGGGACAACAATTAGGAGAGAAACTATCCATGCATCCATCTTTTGTGTCCCTTTGATCAGCATGCCATCCTTCCCTCATTTGTCTGTGAGGAATTTGAGGTGATGAGGGACAATAGTTGGGAGAGGGAACATCCATCCATGCATTTATGCATCTGTCCATTCATCCAGCATGCCATCCTTCCCTCATTTGTCTGTGAGGAATTTGAGGTGTTGAAAAATAGTTGGGAGAGTGAACATCCATCCATCCATCCATCGTTATAGTCCCTTTAATCAGTCTTCCATCCTTCCTTCATTTGTTTGTGAGGAATTTGAGGCGACGAGGGACAATAGTTGGGAGAGGAAACATCCATCCATGAATTTTTGCATCCATCCAGTCATTCATCAAATCATCCATTCTTTAGTCCCTTTGATCAGCATGCCATCCTTCCCTCATTTGTCTGTGAGGAATTTGAGGTGATGAGGGACAATAGTTGGGAGAGGGAACTGTTTTTCATGCATTCATCCTTCTATCCATCCGTCATTTTAGTCCCTTTGATCAGCATCCCACCCATCACTCATTTATCCGTGAAGAATTTGAGGTGTCGAACAATAGTTGGGAGAGTGAACATCCATCCATCCATTCATGCATCCGTGCTTTTAGTCCCTTTGATCAGCATGCCATCCATCTCTCATTTGTCTGTGTGGAATTTGAGGTGATGAGGGACAATAGTTGGGAGAAAGAACATCCATCCATGCATTTTTGCATCATCCATCCATGCATCCATCTTTTTAGTCCCTTTGATCAGCATGCCATCCTTCCCTCATTTGTCTGTGAGGAATTTGAGGTTATGAGGGACAACAATTAGGAGAGAAACCATCCATCTATCCATCAATCCATCATTTGTGTCCCTTTGATCAGCATGCCATCCTTCTCTCATTTGTCTGTGAGGAATTTGAGGTGATGAGGGACAATAGTTGGGAGAGAGAACATCCATCCATGCATCCATCTCTTTAGTCCCTTTGATCAGCATGCCATCCTTCCCTCACTTGTCTGTGAGGAATTAGAGGTGATGAGGGACAATAGTTGGGAGAGTGAACATCCATTATCCATCCGTCCATCCTTTTAGTCCCCCTGATCAGCATGCCATCCTTTATTAATTTGTCTGTGAGGAATTTGAGGTGTTAAATAATAGTTGGGAGAGGGAACATCCATTCATTAATTTTTGCATCCTTCCATCCATCCATTCATCCATTCTTTCAGTCCCTTTGATCAGCATGCCATCCTTCCCTCATTTGTCTGTGAAGAATTTGAGGTTAGAAGGGACAACAATTAGGAGAGAAACCATCCATCCATCCATCCATCCATCCATCCATCATTTTTAGTCCCTTTGATCAGCATGCCATCCTTCCCTCATTTGTCTGTGAGGAATTTGAGGTTATTAGGGACAATAATTAGGAGAGAAACCATCCATCCATCCATTCATGCATGCATCCATCCATTCATTTATCATTTTAGTCCCTTTGATCAGCATGCCATCCTTCCCTCATTTGTCTGTGAGAAATTAGAGGTGATGACGGACAATAGTTGGAAGAGTGAACATCCATTATCCATCCATCCATCCTTTTAGTCCCTTTTGATCATCATGCCATCCTTTATTCATTTGTCTGTGAGGAAATTGAGGTGTTAAACAATAGTTGGAAGACTGGACATCCATCTATCCATACTTTTACTCCCTTTGATCAGCATGCCATCATTCCCTCACCTGTCTGTGAGGAATTTGAGGTGATGAGGGACAATAGTTGGGAGAGGGAGCACAGGTGGAGGTGACAAGCGATGTATTTGTGGGGGGGGGGGGGGGGGGGGGTTGTACATAGCACATATCACATCACATTGATTTGGTCCATTTGGTGGACTGAACATGAACCCAATAATCAGATCTTGCTTAAGCACGCGCTTCCTCAGTAATTGACTCTCACGTATTGATTAAGATGTTGATGTGTCCCAGTCCTGCTCCTCTGCTAATGCAACTGAGAATGAGCCTGAACCCCCCCCCCCCACCCCCCACACACCCCCTCCACCCACTCACTCTTTGACACCAGCACTGATGCACACACACACACACACACACACACACATACACATACACATACACACACGCACGCACACACACACACCGCCGGAACAAGGCTGTCATTGGCCTGCGTGTAATAGATAAAGCTGTCATGCCCATGCTGCAGTGTTGTCTCACAGGAGCCCGCAGACCAAATTAGCCAGTCAATAATTGATGTAGAATAAGCAAACACACGGAAAAGAGAACAACACACAAATGGCAACAACATGCACGCACCTTGGTGAGAATAGGTCTAGTTTTGGAGAAAGGTCGACTTGGGCGTTGAAGTGGGAGACATGGACGCGCGTTTTCATGCAAAGAATCATCCCAAAAGTGAGCTAAAAATGTCTGGTTTGACTAAATATTCATGAGAAAATGATCAATATTTCTGTGAATCATGATTTAAGTAATATTGAAATAATAAACACAGTTTCCATATGAGTTGGGAAATTGTGTTAGATGTAAATATAAACAGAATACAATGATTTGCAAATCCTTTTCAAGCCATATTCAGTTGAATATGCTACAAAGACAACATATTTGATGTTCAAACTCATAAACTTTTTTTTTTTTTGCAAAGAATATTTAACTTAGAATTTCATGGCTGCAACACGTGCCAAAGTAGTTGGGAAAGGGCATGTTCACCACTGTGTTACATCACCTTTTCTTTTAACAACACTCAATAAACGTTTGGGAAGTGAGGAAATTAATTTATGAAGCTTTGAAAGTGAAATTATTTCCCATTCTTGTTTTAGGTAGAGCTTCAGTCCTTCAACAGTCCGGGATCACCGCTGTTGTATTTTACGCTTCATAATGCGTAATATACGATGGGAGACAGGTCTGGACTGCAGGCGGGCCAGGAAAGTACCCGCACTCTTTTTTTTTTTACGAAGCCATGCCGTTGTAACACGTGCTGAATGTGGCTTGGCATTGTCTTGCTGAAATAAGCAGGGGCGTACATGAAAAAGACGGCGCTTAGATGGCAACATATGTTGTTCCAAAACCTGTATGTACCTTTCAGTATTACTGGTGCCTTCACAGATGTGTAAGTTACCCATGCCTTGGGCACTAATACACCCCCATACCATCACAGATGCTGGCTTTTGAACTTTGCGTGGATAACAGTCTGGATGGTTCGCTCACCCTTTGGTCCGGATGACACGATGTCGAATATTTCCAAAAACAATTTGAAATGTGGACTCGTCAGACCACAGAACACTTTTCCACTTTGCATCAGTCCATGTTAGATGATCTCAGGCCCAGAGAAGTCGGCAGTGTTTCTGGATGTTGTTGATAAATGGCTTACGCTTTGCATAGTAGAGCTTTAACTTGCACTTACAGATGTAGCGACAAACTCTATTTAGTTACAGTGGTTTTCTGAAGTGTTCCTGAGCCCATGTGGTGATATCCTTTAGAGGTTGATGTCGGTTTTTGATACAGTGCCGTCTGAGGGATGGAAGGTCACGGTCATTCAATGTTGGTTTCCGGCCATGCTGCTTACGTGGAGTGATTTCTCCAGATTGTCTGAACCTTTTGATGATATTATGGAGCGTAGATGTTGAAATCCCTAAATTTCTTGCAATGTCACTTTGAGAAAGGTTGTTCTTAAACTGTTTGACTATTTGCTCACACAGTTGTGGACAAAGGGGTGTACCTCGCCCCATCCTTTCTTGTGAAAGACTGAGCAGTTTTTGGGAAGCTGCTTTTATATCCAGTCATGGCACCCACCTGTTCCCAATTAGCCTGCACACCTGTGGGATGTTCACAATAAGTGTTTGATGAGCATTCCTCAACTTTATCAGTATTTATTGCCACCTTTTTCAATTTCTTTGTCACGTGTTGCTGGCATCAAATTCTAAGTTAAATATTATTTGCAAAAAAAAAAAAAAGTTTATGAGTTTGAACATCAAATATGTTGTCTTTGTAGCATATTCAACTGAATACGGCTTGAAAAGGATTTGCAAATCATTGTATTCTGTTTATATTTACATCTAACACCATTTCCCAACTCATATGGAAACAGGGTTTGTATATATAAAAAAAAAAAAATGAATGTGACTTATTTT
Organism: Nerophis ophidion; assembly: GCF_033978795.1. NCBI lineage: Eukaryota > Metazoa > Chordata > Actinopteri > Syngnathiformes > Syngnathidae > Nerophis > Nerophis ophidion. The sequence goes on along the minus strand of NC_084630.1, from coordinate 1,921,963 downwards.
TAACACTTAAACGACGGTTGATATCGGAATTGGTAATTAAGAGTTGGACAATATCGGCAACAAAAAAGCCATTATCGGACATCTCTACTTAAAACATTGCTTGCAAAATTAATACAAGTTTATTGATGGCCTCCATTTGACCCTTGAATGGAAAGATAATTAGCACATTTAGCATCATTAATTTGGCGCCTGTTGACGGCCATGCTGCTATTCCTTATTTACCACGGCCGTGAATATTGCGATGAGATCATTTTCTGGCACGTTTTCTTGGGCTCCATCACCTTTAAAGTCCTACTGAAAGCCACTACTTTAAAGGCCTACTGAAAGCCATTACTAGCGACCACGCAGTCTGATAGTTTATATATCAATGATGAAATATTAACATTGCAACACATGACAATACGCCCGCTTTAGTTTACTAAATTGCAATTTTAAATTTCCCGCGAAGTGTCGTGTTGAAAACGTCGCGGAATGATGACGTGTGCACGTGACGTCACGGATTGTAGCGGACATTTTGTTACAGCCCCAATCCCAGCTATAAGTCATCTGCTTTAATTGCATAATTCCACAGTATTCTGGACATCTGTGTTGCTGAATATTTTGCAATTTGTTCAATTAATAATGGAGACGTCAAAGAAGAAAGATGTAGGTGGGAAGCGGTGTATTGAGGCTGCCTTTAGCAACACAAACACAGCTGGTGTTTCCTTGTTTACATTCGCAAAGGCGAAGCTTTACTATGGAACAGAGTGGTCAAGCGAACATGGTTCCCTACTACATGTCAACCGGCAGGTTTCGGTGAGAAAATTGTGGTAATAAGTCGGCTCTTACCGTAGACATGAGCGAAGAGCTTGTGTCGTTCCTCCTGCACCTGTCGAAGAGGCAGCTGCGGACTCTCTTGCCTCTTCCGACCGGCCGACCCCGAACATGGGATCCTTCCAGTTTGGAGGAAGGGGAAAAAAAAAAAAATCTCAGACCGACCCCAACAGCTGCCTTCGCTTCGCCTTGTCGAGAAACGTGGCTTCCCTCAGAGACACTGGCGGTCACCACACCCGTGGCCACACCCCTCCGACTTTCAGGTACCATATAATCTCACTAAAACGCTAGTAACACAATAATAAGGGATTTTCCAAAATGATCCTAGTAAATGTGTCTAATAACATCTGAATCACTCCCACTGCCGTCGTCTTTTTTTATTTTTTTTATTTTTTTTCTTCTAGTCCTTCACTCTCACTTTCCTCATCCACGAATCTTTCGTCCTCGCTCAAATTAATGGGGAAATTGTCGCGTTCTCGTTCCGAATCGCTCTAGCTGCTGGTGGCTATGATTGTAAACAATGTGAGGATGTGAAGAACCCTACAACCCGTGACGTCACGCGCACATCGTCTGCTACTTCCGGTACAGGCAAGGCTTTTTTATTAGCGACCAAAAGTTGCGAACTTTATCGTGGATGTTCTCTACTAAATCCTTTCAGCAAAAATATGGCAATATGGCGAAATGATGAAGTATGACACATAGAATGGACCTGCTATCCCCGTTTGAATAAGAACATCTCATTTCAGTAGGACTTTAAGGAAAAAAAATGTCAAAAAGCAGTTGGAAGAGTCGGCACATGCATATATTCATCCTCTCCAGCTACTCCACTTAACTATTCAGCGATGCGAGGTTACGGCGGCAAAAGCATGTACGTGCACTCTTGTTGGAGTTGAACCCTCAGCTTGTCGGGACCGCCGGTCCCCTGACGAGGAAGGATGCTGCCAAGGATGTGCTGCGGAGGAGCAGCTTGCGCGTCTTAAGGAGGTTGTGTGCACTTCTTGGCGTGTATGTGTGTGTGTGTGTGTGTGTGTGTGTGTGTGTGTGTGTGTGTGTGTGTGGCCTTCAGGCCTCTCCAGCTCCCGACGGGAGAGCCGCCTGTAGCGAGGTGAAGCATCGCTGTGAACCCTCCCCGCTCTCTTCCTGCACGTCTCTGCGGGCCGGGCCGACACCTCTCTGGCGGCCGGAGGGAAGAAGCAACACCTCTCCTGGGCCCCGGCTCTCCGATGTCTCCAATCAGCGCATGTGCTGCCGTGGCCTCCGGGCGCCTTTTTTGCGTTATGCATCGCCCGGATGAATTCCTCGTGACCACCTGGCGCCCGCTCTTGTCGAGGCCAACGCTGTGAGGGACCGCCCCCCCCCCCCCTGCTTCCTCCAACATGGGCAGAATGTTTCTGACCTCTCGTGCGGCAGCAGCGGGCTCCTTCACCTCGCCGGGACCTGTGTGGGAAAAGGCCCCACTCGCTATTTAAGGCTTTTTGCCGGCGAAGGGATGCGGCCCCGTCAGTCAACAGCCGCCGCTTTTTTTTCACCCCGTGAATAATCACAGAGGTTGACCCGTGGAAGCTGAGGATCGCATATGGCGCATCTCGCCAAATTAAAGGTCAACGCAGACATATGGCAGATATATACATTTTTACACCCGCTACCTTTTTTTTTTTTTTTTTTTAAACTCGCTTTAAAGCCGCTTTTCCGACCTCAATTACATTATGGAAATGGCAACTTGAGGTTCCCGGGTGCTGGATGATGCAGGTTGAATGCAGGAAGCAACAAATTAACAGATGCATTTTTCATAAACCTTCAGTCCCTGCTCACGTTGCACCGGATGTGCAAAGTTGCACCGAAGTATGTTTCGCTTTTGCACTCGCACGCAGCAGGCCTTGGATTTTAACTTTTTAAGGTCAAGGCAAGTGTTGCCTTAAAGGAGGGCTTAAATTCTAGGGCACCAAGGCAAGTTAGAAGGGCACCAAGGTCCATCCATCCTTCCATTTTCTACCGCTTATTCCTTTTGGAGTCGCTGGGGGCGCTGGCGCCTATCTCAGCTACAATCAGGCGAAAGGCGGGGTACATCCTGGACAAGTCGCCACCTCATCGCAGGGCCAACACAGATAGACAGACAACATTCACACACTAGGGACCATTTAGTGTTGCCAATCAACCTATCCCCAGGTGCATGTTTTTGGAGGTGGGAGGAAGCCGGAGTACCCGGAGGGAACCCACGCATTCACGGAGAGAACATGCAATTTTTTTTCCGAGGCAGGAGCTCCAAAGCATGTGTACGTGTATATATATATATATATATATACAGTAGGGCTGCAACAAATGATTAATTTGATTATCGATTAATCCGTCAATTATTACTTCGATTAATAATCGAATAAAAGAGACAAACTATGTTTCTATCTTTTCCAATACTTTATTTTAAAAAACATGTTCGGGTTAGTGATGTTAGTAGTAGTTGACTGGGAAGTGTTTACTATCATTTGGGGAGAGAACGCTGCCTTATGCTCACCTGCTAAACACCTATCTGCTCGACGCTGAAGCATTGACTACATGCACTCTGAATACGCACTGCTGATTGGCTGTTACCGCTATATATGTAACCAATCAGATGGTTTTGTGGGTGAGACAAAGCTGGGTGCTGAGACAGAGGCAGGGGCTCCAAAGTATGTGTACGTATATATATATATATATATATATATATATATATATACAGTAGGGCTGCAACAAATGATCAACTTGATAATCGATTAATCCGTCAATTATTACTTCGATTAATAATCGGATAAAAGAGACAAACTACATTACCATCCTTTCCAATACTTTATTTTAAAAAACATGTTCGGGTTAGTGATGTTAGTAGTAGTTGACTGGGAGGTGTTTATTATCATTTGGGGAGAGAACCTGCTAAACACTTATCTGCTCGACACTGAAGCATTGACTGAATGCGCACTGCTGATTGGCTGTTACCGCTGTATATGTAACCAATCAGATGGTTGTGTGGGTGGGACAATGCTGGGTGCTGAGACAGAGGCAGAAGAAGCAAAGCAGCTTGTTAAGACTTTAGCTTAGAAACTCGTTCGGTACACCCCCGTACCGAAACTGTTCAATCCAAATATACGTACCGTTACACCCCTAAGGTCTATATATTTTCCATCTTAGGGCCGGGCCTAAGCAGTTTATTTAGTCCTTAACCCTTGTCCATGTCTCAGAAATAACTAATAATTGGAAAATGTTCAGTTTGACTTTTGCGGTTTGAAGTAACTTTAATATTAAATTGAAATAATGAATGAGCAGATACATTTTTCATCATGTACTTATCACACTTGCACTCAAATAGTTACAAGTTAATTTTGGCCTTTTGTCTGCTTGTGCATGCAAAAGAGAAGAAAGTAAAAACGTGTGTTTGGCATCACACCACAACTACTTCATTACACTTTGTGGATTATTGATTTTGCATCCTTCTAATTTTCTTCAAGTGAATACTTAGGGAAGGAAAAAATAATACCAGACATGTTTTTTCATGGGTTGTGTAAAGGTCAAGAAATTGTTTTCATGCTGGGCCACGATGGAGATGAGATTTGATGAAAGCCCCACACAAATGAACTGATTTAACCACAGGTGCGTGATAAACACGAGGAATGAAAATGTCATACCGATACATCCGATAAAATGATGCTAAAACGAGGCGAGAGTACCCATACTGTACTGTAGGTGGGTTAGGGTGAGCAAAGCGAGCGCTCCTTTTTTCCCACCTGTGTCGTGTTGTAAACTTCCCTTGAATCCATCGGGTGGGACTTCTTCTATTTGTACCACATATTCCGCAAACAATCTGTCTGGAGGGGGAAAAAAAAACCCATCACGCTTCAACACATCAAACCTGAAATACCAGCAAAGTGTTTTGAAAGCCTACAAAGCTGCCCTAAACTAGCACAAATAACAACAAACTAAAGTTAATTCCATATTTTAAAAATAATAGATACAGTAGGGAAGGGATTGATATTAAGGCCCCATTCCTGGGTGGATTTTGTGTTAGAGGAATCCTTTTGCAATGCAGTCTGCTTGAAAATGATGGAAAGTGCCACTCGACCTAGTGGTAAAGTTGTTCTTGCCACAAAAAGACATTTTAAGATAGTCAACACTATACTGCCATCATGGTGGCTAAAGTGGATAGTGCACGCCCCACATTTGTCACGTTTCATGTGTCGGGTAAACGGCAATGAATGGTGCTGAACGTTATTTGGTTGGGGGTAGAGTTAGTAATGGTGAATATGTTCCCCATACTAAAGTGTTACTGCTTGTATAATAAGGCCATGCAGAATATGGCATTAATAAGTACTTAATAATGACTAATTAAGAACCAAGATGTTACTAATTTGCATGTTGGAGGTGAGTAACCTTAAACGAGGCGCCAGCTTTACACACACACAGGAAGCACGGACGGACGGCCTGCCTGCTCGCGACTCCTCGCAAAGTAACAAAAGTTAGGAGCAAAAAAATAAACATTTATTATAAAGCCAAATGTCCTGTTGTGGGAGTAGCTTTAAGTCGGATGGGCAATATGAGCCCATCAACACGGATGAAGCGGCGAGAATGGCATTTTTCCAAGAGGGAAAAAAAAATGCAGTAACACTTTATTATGGGGAACATATTTTAAGTAACAAAGACTTAATTCACAGTTATTTGGACACTAGGGGAACATATTGTAAGCAACAAAGACTTAATTTAGAGTTATTTGGACACTAGGGGAACATATTGTAAGCAACAAAGACTTAATTTAGAGTTATTTGGACACTAGGGGAACATATTGTAAGCAACAAAGACTTAATTTAGAGTTATTTGGACACTAGGGTAACATTTTCTAAGTAACAAAGACTTAATTTAGAGTTATTTGGACACTAGGGTAACATATTCTAAGTAACAAAGACTTAATTTAGAGTTATTTGGAAACAAGGGGAAAATATTCTAAGTAACAAAGACTTAATTTAGAGTTATTTGGACATTAGGGGAACATATTGTAAGCAACAAAGACTTAATTTAGAGTTATTTGGACACTAGGGGAACATATTGTAAGTAACAAAGACTTAATTTAGAGTTATTTGGACACTAGGAGAACATATTCTAATTAACAAAGACTTAATTTAGAGTTATTTGGACACTAGGGGAACATATTGTAAGCAACAAAGACTTAATTTAGAGTTATTTGGACACTAGGGTAACATATTCTAAGTAACAAAGACTTAATTTAGAGTTATTTGGAAACAAGGGGAAAATATTCTAAGTAACAAAGACTTAATTTAGAGTTATTTGGACATTAGGGGAACATATTCTAATTAACAAAGACTTAATTTAGAGTTATTTGGACACTAGGGGAACATATTGTAAGCAACAAAGACTTAATTTAGAGTTATTTGGACACTAGGGTAACATATTCTAAGTAACAAAGACTTAATTTAGAGTTATTTGGACACTAGGAGAACATATTCTAATTAACAAAGACTTAATTTAGAGTTATTTGGACACTAGGGGAACATATTGTAAGCAACAAAGACTTAATTTAGAGTTATTTGGACACTAGGGTAACATATTCTAAGTAACAAAGACTTAATTTAGAGTTATTTGGAAACAAGGGGAAAATATTCTAAGTAACAAAGACTTAATTTAGAGTTATTTGGACATTAGGGGAACATATTGTAAGCAACAAAGACTTAATTTAGATTTATTTGGACACTAGGGGAACATATTGTAAGCAGCAAAGACTTAATTTAGAGTTATTTGGACACAAAAGGAACATATTCTAAGTAACAAAGACTTCATTTTGTTGCGATCTGCTGCTCAGATCTTCACATGTTTATTTCCATTTTTGTTTCATTCTCAGTCTGACCCGTTTATTTCCTGTTTTGCCCATCACTCTGGTTACTCATTAGTTCACCTGCTACACTCGTACCGCACACCTGCTTCAGCTAATCACCCTCCTTTATAAGCCAGCCTTTTCTGTTCAGTCTTCCTCGGATCCTAATTTGCCCACGCGCAACAGTGACGACTCTCGACCTTCATCTTTGTATGTATATTCTCGCTAGCTTTTACGCTAAGCCATTTGTTTATTCCAGCTCACATGCTGAGGAATTGTTTTTCTGTTTTTGGTTTGCCTTCTCTTTACAGCAGTGTTTTTGTTCCTAGCCTTTTATTATTTAATAAATCCATTTATAACTTACCTTGTTGTGTTCATCGCTTCGACGCATCCCCGGAAGAACCAATCCGGCATTACAATGCCACACAAGCGTCACAGTAGGATCCGAGCATCAAAATGTTTTTCCGCGTCGAAACCACGGGAGGAACCCTTCGACTTGGGTTTGTGGTTGGAGCTCGTGGCTTGGGAGCAGGAAAGACTTGACTGTGGGCCTGAAGTCCCCTCCGAAGCCGTTCGCGCTGCCCCGAAGAGGCGGGGGGTCCAGTGGAGAGGTCCCCCGCACGGCAGTAATGTTCCAGCACCACTTATTCCTCCCCATGGACACAGCAAGTTTCACCCCGTCCAGGATTCACCCGTCATTACCGGTAATCCTGCTTGTTTTTTTTCAAATCATTCCTTAAGCTGCCATGACACTTTTTCTGACACAAGCGATGACGTCAATTGGGGAACGCCCACCGGTGACGCAACACCGGCCTCTGTTGATGACATTTTTTCAGAAGATTTTTATATTGTGGACAGTAATTCTCATTCCCAACCTTTTTTGAATATCAATAACATTCATGACAAGATACAGAATTATCAGGATATTTTTTCTTATTATTCTAGTCAACCTCAGTCACCTAGTTTTTCTCCTACACCTCCTTTAAAACCTCATTCTCCGGCCAAGTCCAAGGTGTTTCCTCCCTTTTCTAAAGGAAATTCTGGACAAATTAAAGGGGAGGAGTCGGCCCGCCTCCAAGCCTCCCACCACCCTCCCTTAAGGTCAGTCCCTGACCATAGGGAACGGGTCTGGGATCCCCGTCTGGAGGAAGGGGCTATGACCTATAGCTGTGCTACGGAGGTAGCACAGATACTACCCTCTAAACCACAGCCACCATGTAGACCTCCTACACCTGTTTTTCCCCCGGCCAAATCTCCACGGCCTTGTAGACCTCCTCCACCTGTTTTTCCCCTGGCCAAGTCTCAACGGCCTTGTAGACCTCCTCCACCTGTTTTTCCCCCGGCCAAGTCTCAACGGCCTTGTAGACCTCCTCTACCTGATTTTCCCCCGGCCAAATCTCAACGGCCTTGTAGACCTCCTCCACCTGTTTTTCCCCCGGCCAAGTCTCAACGGCCTTGTAGACCTCCTCCACCGGTGTTCGGACTCGCGAGGTCATTACCTCCAGCACGTCCTCCACCACCGGTGTTCTGCACTGCTCCCAGTCTGGTTCTCACACCAGCACATGACTCTCGCCTGGTTTTCAAGCCAGAATTAGACTCTCGCCTGGTTTTCACACCAGAAAATGTTTCTAGCCTGGTTCTCAAGCCAGCACTAGACTCCCACCTGGTTCTCACACCAGCCTCCGACCCAGAACTGGTTCTCATACCAGTTACAGACTTTAGCCTGGAGCCCACTCCAGTACCAGCTCCAGAGCTGGAGCCTACTCCAGTACCAGCTCCACGCCGCCAAGCGCCGGTACCAGCTCCACGCCGCCAAGCGCCGGTACCAGCTCCGCGCCGCCAAGCACCGCCGACGACGGGGCTGGAGCCCACACCAGCGTCGACGACGGGGCTGGAGCCCACACCAGCGTCGACGACGGGGCTGGAACCTTCACCTGTGTCGACAGGGCTGGAGCCCACTCCAGTGCCAGCTCCTCGACAAGCGCCGGTACGAGCTCCACGCCGCCAAGCACTGCCGACGAAGAAGCTGGAGCCCACACCGGCGCCGACGATGAGGCTGGAGCTCACACCAGTCACGACTCCTGCGGCTCCCAGGCCGCCTCCGACGACTCCTGCGGCTCCCAGGCCGCCTCCGACGACTCCTGCGGCTCCCAGGCCGCCTCCGACGACTCCTGCGGCTCCCAGGCCGCCTCCGACGACTCCTGCGGCTCCCAGGCCGCCTCCGACGACTCCTGCGGCTGCAGCACCCGCATCATCCTCGCCAGCTGCACTCGGGCCTGCTTTGGCTGCAGTCCCCGCACCCTCGTCTGCTGCTTCCAAGCCTGCTGGGATTTCGGTGCTGAGGCGTCGTCCACCACGTCGACCACGGGCGTGGCCTCTGCGAGGTCATCCTCCTCGCCAGACACTCCCTCCTCCATGTCGGCCACGGATGTGGCCGTGCCCGGGTCGTCCGCCTCGCCGGGCACCTCATCCTGCGAGGCGGCCACTAATGTGGCCTTTTCGAGGTCGCCCGCCAAAACTTGTTCGGCAGCAGCGTTCCACCCGCCGCCGCCACATGATGTGTCCTCGGTGGATTCGGGGACATGCGATCTGGCGACCCTCCACCGTGGCCTCCCTCCGCCCTCCCTTCGTTTGTGGACTTTCTGGTTTTGGGGAGGGGGTTCAAGTTTTTGTTTGTGTTTTTGAGACATCTGGTATCTGTCTTTTGTTGGGGGGGAATACTGTTGCGATCTGCTGCTCAGATCTTCACATGTTTGTTATTTCCATTTTTGTTTCATTCTCAGTCTGACCCGTTTATTTCCTGTTTTGCCCATCACTCTGGTTACTCATTAGTTCACCTGCTACACTCGTACCGCACACCTGCTTCAGCTAATCACCCTCCTTTATAAGCCAGCCTTTTCTGTTCAGTCTTCCTCGGATCCTAATTTGCCCACGCGCAACAGTGACGACTCTCGACCTTCATCTTTGTATGTATATTCTCGCTAGCTTTTACGCTAAGCCATTTGTTTATTCCAGCTCACATGCTGAGGAATTGTTTTTCTGTTTTTGGTTTGCCTTCTCTTTACAGCAGTGTTTTTGTTCCTAGCCTTTTATTATTTAATAAATCCATTTATAACTTACCTTGTTGTGTTCATCGCTTCGACGCATCCCCGGAAGAACCAATCCGGCATTACAATGCCACACAAGCGTCACACATTTAGAGTTATTTGGACACTAGGGGGACATATTGTAAGTAACAAAGACTTAATTTAGAGTTATTTGGACACTAGGGGAACATATTCTAAGTAACAAAGACTTAATTTAGAGTTATTTGGACACCAGGGGAACATATTGTAAGGAACAAATACTTAATTTAAGTTATTTGGAGACTAGGGCAACATATTTTAAGTAACAAAGACTTCATTCAGAGTTATTTGCACACTAAGGGAACAACATATTGTAAGGAACAAAGACTTAATTTAGATTTATTTGGACACAAAAGGAACATATTCTAAGTAACAAAGACTTAATTTAGAGTTATTTGGACACTAGGGGAACATATTGGGAGTAACAAAGACTTAATTTAGAGTTATTTTTACACTAGGGGAACATATCCTAAGTAACAAAGACTTAATTCAGAGTTATTTGGACACTAATAAGGCCATTCAGAATAAGGCATTACTAAGTACTTAATAATGACTAATTAAGAGCCAATACGTAACGAATTTGCATGTTAATTGACTAATTAATGGAGAATACGTTCCTCTTACTAAAGTGTTACCGTTTAGAAGATATGCAGTAAAAAAATAAATGAATTAATAAAATAAGTACTGCGATGAGGTGGCGACTTGTCCAGGGTGTACACCTCCTTCCCCCCGATTGTAGCTGAGATAGACGCCAGGGCCCCCGTCACCCTAAAAGGGAATAAGCGGTAGAAAATGGATGAATGGATGGATAAAATAAGTAAATCCAGATGAGGTGGTTCGGGCATCTGGTCAGGATGCCACCCGAACGCCTCCCTAGGGAGGTGTTTAGGGCACATCAGACCGGTAGGAGGCCAGAGGAAGACCCAGGACACGTTGGGAAGTTGTCTCCTGGACGTCCTGGGAACGTCTCAAGATCCCCCCGGGAGGAGCTGGACGAAGTGGGTGGGGAGAGGGAAGTCTGGGCTTCTCTGCTTAGGCTGCTGCCCCCGCGACCCAACCCCGGATAAGCGAAAGAAGATGGATGGAGAAAAAAATTGGAATATCTTTTAGCATGCAGAGATATGAAAGTTTAGAAGATATGCAGTAAAAAAATAAATGAATTAATAAAATAAGTAAATCCAGATGAGGTGGTTCGGGCATCTGGTCAGGATGCCACCTGAACGCCTCCCTAGGGAGGTGTTTAGGGCACGTCCAACCGGTAGGAGGCCACGGGGAAGACCCAGGACACGTTGGGAAGACTATGTCTCCAGGCTGGACCTGGGAACGCCTTGAGATCCCCCGGGAAGAGCTAGACGAAGTGGCTGGGGAGAGGGAAGTCTGAGCTTCCCTGCTTAGGCTGCTGCCCCCGCGACCCGACCTCAGATAAGCGAAAGAAGATGGATGGATGTATTAAAAGATAATTAATCACCATTTGCAGCGAGGTCTGAAAGATATGTCGACGTCTCGACAACAAAAGCCCTTTTCTTTGCCCGACGAAAATCTTTGAGCTGCCGGGCAAAACAACAACTTGCGAGCGAGCGGGATTGACGCCTCGACTTCTGTAGCCTCAGCACCGAGTCATCTTAAGAGCAAGTTTTTGGAGACATCCGAAGGCCCAAGTTGCGAGATGAAATATTAATCAGAGGAGTTTTATGTTTGCCGGCCCGCTGTCACTCTCCTCTCATCCACAGGACGCCGCCGCACTTGTTAACCACGGCGGCTGGCGGCTGGCGGCTAGCAGGCCCCCGTGGGTCCGAGAGCGTTGAAGGAGCTGCTGAGTGGGCAGGTGTCTTTGTGTCAAACCCCCCACTCCCCGTCTTGTTTTCCTGGACTAACCGTTGGGATGGCGCTGCCTCTGATCATGAAGGGCTAACCTTAATCGCGCTGGGTGAAGCCCCATCTTTGTGTGAGCTGTCATTAAAACATCCCCCATGGCCACTTGAGCAGGGTTGGAATGTTGCACTCAGGGCGAGTCGAGGCGCCATCTGAGGAATCGCTCACGAGATGGCTTAAAAAAAAAAAAAATCCTCCGTCTTTATCCTCAGAACGATGTTTTGATTGAACAGCGCTCGACTTGAAAGAGGCTCAGGAATACAAGCTGCTGTTGCGGACAACTTGGCAAGCATCATCAGCGGCTTTTTCTGGGACCGAAAGTTGATAAATACCTTGATAATAAACATGCTGGTACTATATTCCTTGATGATAAACAATCTGGTACTATATTCTTTGATAGTAAACATGCTGGTACTATATTCCTTGATGATAAACAATCTGGTACTATATTCTTTGATAATAAACATTCTGGTTCTATATTCCTTGATGATAAACAATCTGGTACTATATTCTTTGATAGTAAACATGCTGGTACTATATTCCTTGATGATAAACAATTTGGTACTATATTTTTTGATAATAAACACTCTGGTTCTATATTCCTTGTTGATAAACAATCTGGTACCAAATTCTTTGATAGTAAACAATCTGGTACTATATTCCTTGATGATAAACAATCTGGTACTATATTCCTTGATGATAAACAATCTGGTACTATATTCTTTGATAATAAACATTCTGGTTCTATATTCCTTGTTGATAAGCAATCTGGTACTATATTCTTTGATAGTAAACATGCTGGTACTATATTCCTTGATGATAAACAATCTGGTACTATATTCTTTGATAATAAACATTCTGGTTCTATATTCCTTGATTAAAAAAAAACATTCTGGTGCTACATTCTTTCATAATCAACATTCTGATACTATATTCCTTGATGATAAACAATCTGGTACTATATTCCTTGATTATAAACATTCTGGTACTATATTCCTTGTTGATAAACAATCTGGTACTATATCCTTTGATAGTAAACATGCTGGTACTATATTCCTTGATGATAAACAATCTGGTACTATATTTTTTGATAATAAACATTCTGGTTCTATATTCCTTGATAAAAAAAAAACATTCCGGTACTATATTCCTTGATGATAAACAATTTGGTACTATATCCCATGATAATAAACACTCTGGTTCTATATTCCTTGTTGATAAACAATCTGGTACCAAATTCTTTGATAGTAAACAATCTGGTACTATATTCCTTGATGATAAACAATCTGGTACTATATTCTTTGATAATAAACATTCTGGGTCTATATTCCTTGTTGATAAGCAATCTGGTACTATATTCTTTGATAGTAAACATGCTGGTACTATATTCCTTGATGATAAACAATCTGGTACTATATTCTTTGATAATAAACATTCTGGTTCTATATTCCTTGATTAAAAAAAAACATTCTGGTGCTACATTATTTCATAATCAACATTCTGGTACTATATATTCCTTGATAAAAAAAAAACATTCCGGTACTATATTCCTTCAAAAGCAGCATTCTGGTACTATATTCCTTGATGATAAACAATTTGGTACTATATCCCTTGATAATAAACACTCTGGTACTATATTCCTTGATGATAAACAATCTGGTACTATATTCTTTGATAATAAACATTCTGGTTCTATATTCCTTGATAAAAAAAAACATTCCGGTACTATATTCCTCCATAAGCAGCATTCTGGTACTATATTCCTTGATAATAAACAAACATTCTGGTACTATATTCCTTGATAATAAACATTCTGGTACTATATTCCTTGATAAACAATCTGGTACTATATTCCTTGATAATAAACAAACATTCTGGTACTATATTCCTTGATAATAAACATTCTGGTACTATATTCCTTGATAATAAACATTCTGGTACTATATTCCTTGATAATAAACATTCTGGTACTATATTCCTTGATAATAAACAAACATTCTGGTACTATATTTCTTGATAATAAACATTCTGGTATTGTATTCTTTAATAATAAACATTCTGGTACTATATTCTTTGATGATAAACATTCTGGTACTACAAACCCCGTTTCCATATGAGTTGGGAAATGGTGTTAGATGTAAATATAAACAGAATACAATGATTTGCAAATCCTTTTCAAGCCATATTCAGTTGAATATGCTACAAAGACAACATATTTGATGTTCAAACTGATAAACTTTTTTTTTTTTGGCAAATAATAATTAACTTTAGAATTTGATGCCAGCGACACGTGACAAAGAAGTTGGGAAAGGTGGCAATAAATACTGATAAAGTTGAGGAATGCTCATCAAACACTTATTGTGACCATCCCACAGGTGTGCAGGCTAATTGGGAACAGGTGGGTGCCATGATTGGCTATAAAAACAGCTTCCCAAAAAATGCTCAGTCTTTCACAAGAAAGGATGGGGCGAGGTACACCCCTTTGTCCACAACTGCGTGAGCAAATAGTCAAACAGTTTAAGAACAACCTTTCTCAAAGTGACATTGCAAGAAATTTAGGGATTTCAACATCTACGCTCCATAATATCATCAAAAGGTTCAGAGAATCGGGAGAAATCACTCCACGTAAGCAACATGGCCGGAAACCAACATCGAATGACCGTGACTTTCGATCCCTCAGACGGCACTGTATCAAAAACCGACATCAATCTCTAAAGGATATCACCACATGGGCTCAGGAACACTTCATAAAACCACTGTCACTAAATACAGTTGATCGCTACATCTGTAAGTGCAAGTTAAAGCTCTACTATGCAAAGCGAAAGCCATTTATCAACAACATCCAGAAACGCCGCCGGCTTCTCTGGGCCAGAGATCATCTAAGATGGACTGATGCAAAGTGGAAAAGTGTTCTGTGGTCTGACGAGTCCACATTTTAAATTGGTTTTGGAAATATTCGACATCGTGTCATCCGGACCAAAGGGGAAGCGAACTATCCAGACTGTTATAGGCGCAAAGTGTAAAAGCCAGCATGTGTGATGGTATGGGGGTGTATTAGTGGCCAAGTCATGGGTAACTTACACATGTGTGATGGTATGGGGGTGTATTAGTGCCCAAGGCATGGGTAACTTACACATGTGTGATGGTATGGGGGTGTATTAGTGCCCAAGGCATGGGTAACTTACACATGTGTGATGGTATGGGGGTGTATTAGTGCCCAAGTCATGGGTAACTTACACATGTGTGATGGTATGGGGGTGTATTAGTGCCCAAGGCATGGGTAACTTACACATGTGTGATGGTATGGGGGTGTATTAGTGCCCAAGGCATGGGTAACTTACACATGTGTGATGGTATGGGGGTGTATTAGTGCCCAAGACATGGGTAACTTACACATGTGTGATGGTATGGGGGTGTATTAGTGCCCAAGGCATGGGTAACTTACACATGTGTGATGGTATGGGGGTGTATTAGTGCCCAAGGCATGGGTAACTTACACATGTGTGATGGTATGGGGGTGTATTAGTGCCCAAGGCATGGGTAACTTACACATCTGTGAAGGCACCATTAATGCTGAAAGGTACATACAGCTTTTGGAACAACATATGTTGTCATCTAAGCGTCGTCTTTTTCATGCAAGACAATGCCAAGCCACATTCAGCACGTGTTACAAAAAAGAGTGTGGGTACTTTCCTGGCCCGCCTGCAGTCCAGACCTGTTTTTCGTCAAAAATGTGTGGCGCATTATGAAGCGTAAAATCCGACAGAGGACTGTTGAAGGACTGAAGCTCTACATAAAACAAGAATGGGAAAGAATTCCACTTTCAAAGCTTCAACAATTAGTTTCCTCAGTTCCCAAACTTTTATTGAGTGTTGTTAAAAGAAAAGGTGATGTAACACAGTGGTGAACATGCCCTTTCCCAACTACTTTGGCATGTGTTGCAGCCATGAAATTGTAAGTTAATTATTATTTGAAAAAAAAAAATTAAGTTTATGAATTTAAACGTCAAATATCTTATCTTTGTAGTGCATTCAACTGAATATGGCTTGAAAAGGATTTGCAAATCATTGTATTGCGATCAGGTGGCGACTTTTCCAGGGTGTACCCCGCCTTCCGCCCGATTATAGCTGAGATAGGCGCCAGTGCCCCCCGCGACCCCGAAAGGGAATAAGTGGTAGAAAATAGATGGATGGATGTATTCCGTTTATATTTACATCTAACACCATTTCCCAACTATATGGAAACATGGTTTGTGTCACACGGCGGTGAGGGAAGTCTTGTCTTGGTTTTTCTGTCTTGTGATTTACGTGTTTTATTTTGAAAAGCCACCCTCTTGTTTCAGACCACGGTTCCTTCCTTTTGTGTCACCAGTCTGCCGTCATCCCTGATTCTTGATTGTTTCCACCTGTTCCTCATCACTCCCACATCCTATTTAAGCTCACTTCTCCGTTTGTCCTTTGCCAGATCGTCTCGTCGATCGTGCCTTTCTAGCGTCCATGTCCATGTCCTTGATTAGCTCCTTGTCTTGCTCCTGTTTTCCTAGTTTTTGCTGTAATTTTGAGTTTACTTTTTCCTCCTTCGAGCGTCCTTGGTTATCCTTCGTCTTCCTAATTGGTGAGTTTTTGTTTTTCCAAATTTCAAATTTATTACCTCATTGATTGAGTGATTTTTTTGTTATTAGGGTCCGCCAGGTCCATTGCAAAGGACTCCTTTGGGCCAAGGACCCTATTGAAACTGTAAGGTTTTATTATTCTTTATTATTATTATTCTTTATTATTCCGCCGCTGTAATTTGACCCACTTAACATGCTCCTAAACTCACCATATTTGACACACACATCAGGATCTGCGAAAATTGTCATCTAATAAAAAAAACCTAGCCCGAAAAATCAAAATTGCACGCTAGCGCCCCCTAGGGAAAAAAAACAGACTGTTTGTAACTTACGTTTGGAATGTCGTAGAGACATGAAACAAAAACCTCTATGTAGGTCTGACTTAGACCTACATTTCCAAATTTAAACTTCTATAGCAAAAATCAACAGGAAGTTGGCTAAAACCCCTTCAAAGCAAGTTAAAGCTCTACTATGCCAAGCGAAAGCCATTTATCAACAACATCCAGAAACGCCGATCTGTAATTTGACCCCCTTAACATCTTTCAAAACTCACCCAATTTTACACACATATCAGGACTGGCAAAAATTGCTATCCAATAAAAAAAAAAAAAAAAAAAAAAATTAAAATTGCGCTCTAATGCCCCCTAGGAAAATCCCAAACAAAACTGCTTGTAACTTCTGTTAGGAATGTCATACAGACATGAAACTAAATCCTCTATGTAGGTCTGACTTAGACCAGGGCTTGGGTTGGGTGGCCAGCAGCCAAAGGCGAACCCGACCAACGCTGCTTGCAGCTTTAATTTATAGTTAGTGTTTATATATAAGTGAAGTGAATTATATTTATATAGCGCTTTTCTCTAGTGACTCAAAGCGCTTTACATAGTGAAACCCAATATCTAAGTTACATTTAAAGCAGTGTGGGTGGCACTGGGAGCAGGTGGGTAAAGTGTCTTGCCCAAGGACACAACGGCAGTGACTAGGATGGCGGAAGCGAGGATCGAACCTGGAACCCTCAAGTTGATGGCACGGCCGCTCTACCAACCGAGCTATACCGCCCTTGTAATTATGAAAATAATACTACATTATAAGACCCATTATTTACATTATATAATCGACCCTGTAACACATATTGCATCATTATGTCTCATTTCTAGGTATATTTCAGCTCATTCAATGTTCCATTGTCTCATGACACATTATCTGTATGTAATATTGGCTGGATTTCAGATAGCTGTTTGTATGCCATGTTGTTCCAGACCACAGCAAACGTGCTCCAGCTTGCAAACATTGTAATAAATCCATGAGAAGAAGACAGCCTGCTGTTTCCTTCAACTTGGACACACACATCTATAACTTTGGCCATTCTGAGCCGGTAGTTTCCAGAAGTTATCTCATCCTGTGAAAAGCCCCTCTTTTACTAATGATTTCAAATGTTACAAAAATGTGTAAAATTAGAATTAAAATACAGCATTTCTGTCAACGAAGATTTGTGTCATCCTTTGATAGTAGGCTAATATAGCTAATGTACACTTACATCATGTTATAGCTCGTTTTGGTGTTTTTTCCTCCTGTTGGAGCGCTTTTCGTTTATTCTTATTAATATTCTTTTTTTGTTAGAATTTCCTTAGATTAGAATTCCTCTTTATTTTTGTGGAGTGATTTTATCTTCCTGGTGGTGGAACTGTGGACCAGCTCTATACTCTGGGCAGGGTTCTTGAGGGTGCATGGGAGTTTGCCCAACCAGTCTACATGTGCTTTGTGGACTTGGAGAAGGCATTGGACCGTGTCCCTCGGGAAGTCCTGTGGGGAGTGCTCAGAGAGTATGGGGTACCGGACTGTCTTATTGTGGCGGTCCGCTCCCTGTATGATCAGTGTCAGAACATAGTCCACTCCCTGTATGATCAGTGTCAGAACATAGTCCACTCCCTGTATGATCAGTGTCAGAACATAGTCCACTCCCTGTATGATCAGTGTCAGAACATAGTCCACTCCCTGTATGATCAGTGTCAGAACATAGTCCACTCCCTGTATGATCAGTGTCAGAACATAGTCCGCTCCCTGTATGATCAGTGTCAGAACATAGTCCACTCCCTGTATGATCAGTGTCAGAACATAGTCCACTCCCTGTATGATCAGTGTCAGAACATAGTCCGCTCCCTGTATGATCAGTGTCAGAACATAGTCCACTCATTGTATGATCAGTGTCAGATCATAGTCCGCTCCCTGTATGATCAGTGTCAGAACATAGTCCGCTCCCTGTATGATCAGTGTCAGAACATAGTCCCCTCCCTGTATGATCAGTGTCAGAACATAGTCCGCTCCCTGTATGATCAGTGCCAGAACATAGTCCGCTCCCTGTATGATCAGTGCCAGAACATAGTCCACTCCCTGTATGATCAGTGTCAGAACATAGTCCGCTCCCTGTATGATCAGTGTCAGAACATAGTCCGCTCCCTGTATGATCAGTGCCAGAACATAGTCCACTCCCTGTACGATCAGTGTCAGAACTTGGTCCGCATTGCCGGCAGTAAGTCGAACACATTTCCAGTGAGGGTTGGACTCCGCCAAGGCTGTCCTTTGTCACCGATTCTGTTCATAACTTTTATGGACAGAATTTGTAGGTGCAGTCAAGGCGTTGAGGGGTTCCGGTTTGGTGACCGCAGGATTAGGTCTCTGCTTTTCGCAGATGATGTGGTCCTGATGGCTTCATCTGACCGGGATCTTCAGCTCTCACTGGATCGGTTTGCAGCCAAGTGTGAAGCGACCGGAATGAGAATCAGCACCTCCAAGTCCGAGTCCATGGTTCTCGCCCGGAAAAGGGTGGAGAGGAGACCCTGCCCCAAGTGGAGGAGTTCAAGTACCTAGGAGTCTTGTTCACGAGTGAGGGAAGAGTGGATCGTGAGATCGACAGGCGGATCGGTGCGGCGTCTTCAGTAATGCGGACGTTGTATCGATCCGTTGTGGTGAAGAAGGAGCTGAGCCGGAAGGCAAAGCTCTCAATTTACCGGTCGATCTACGTTCCCATCCTCACCTATGGTCATGAGCTTTGGGTCATGACCGAAAGGATAAGATCACGGGTACAAGCGGCCCAAATGAGTTTCCAGGTCTCTCCCTTAGAGATAGGGTGAGAAGCTCTGCCATCCGGGAGGAACTCAAAGTAAAGCCGCTGCTCCTCCACATGGAGAGGAGCCAGATGAGGTGGTTCGGGCATCTGGTCAGGATGCCACCCGAACGCCTCCCTAGGGAGGTGTTTAGGGCATATCCAACCGGTAGGAGGCCACGGGGAAGACCCAGGACACGTTGGGAAGACTATGTCTCCCGGCTGGCCTGGGAACGCCTCGGGATCCCCCGGGAAGAGCTAGGCGAAGTGGCTGGGGAGAGGGAAGTCTGGGTTTCCCTGCTTAGGCTGTTGCCCCCGCGACCCGACCTCGGATAAGCGGAAGATGATGATGGATTTTATCTTCGGATTTATTTTTCCACGTGTCGATTATTCTTGTGAAAAACCTTTTTTCGCATTGGAGGTAAAAAGTTGTTTCAAAATAAAAGCTTTATTTTTTTGGAACTTCTTCTCTGCATCTGGGTCCTCTACCTTACTCCGAGTCGTAACAGTTTGTAAATGATGTGTGTAAGAGGTGTTCCTAAAACCAGGTTCCACTGCAATCCTGTTCCGCCTGGTTTAAAAAAAGTTTCACAATAAAAGCGGAGGAGCAGTGGAAGTGTCTCCATGCCAGTACAGAAAGAACCCGAGCAGAAGTAAAGTAAAACTCCGGTGGACTTGTGGCGATGGTACTTAATGTCTTCCCCCTGGAGCGGGTCCAATCACCTCCCGAGTTCAGTGCGACGTGGCCCGCGTGCCAGGACTGGACTGGACTGATGCCATGGCTGCTGGCGTGTGATGAACTCTTGCCCGTGCTCCGCCTCGCATCTTTTCTCTCTCTCTCTCCTCCGCCCATCCGACTCCATCGCCACTGCTGACTGGCGCTCGTGACACCGAAGGCTGTTTATTAGCGGCCGGGCAGGACTTTTTTCCTCGCGATGCTTAAGATGAGCGATCAGAAATAAGTTAAACTAAAGGCGTGCGGACGCTGCCGGCGAGTCGGCGGTAATCGCCCTCCCGGTGGTGTGCGGCGCTCTCATTTCGGGGGTCCTTCCAGCGCTCCCACAGACTAATAAGCTTGTCCTGTAATCGCGTTAGCCGCCCTGTCGGCCCCAGCCAGGGGACCTAATTGGGACAGAGCCTCGGACAAAGTGAAAATTAATAACTTTTGTCAAGCTCCTGGCGCGTTGTCTCGGCTCAATTAGAAAGGCTGATACGATAAGGTCTGAGCAGCTGACTCAATTAGGACGGGGACTGGACTGTCGGGGCCCCCGAGTCGGGGGAGGGGGAGGCGCAAAGCCATTTTTATGCCTAAACTGCTGCAGGAATGGCCTGTTAGTCGCATTTAAATGTCCTCTGGTAAGTTAGGGGGAGACAAGGGCATCATGCAAATTCACTTGAGGGGGTCTGGAAACATGTGATGGTGCTTTTCAGGGTCTGCCTCATTCCGTGTGTGTGTGTGTGTGTGTGTGTGTGTGTGTGTGTGTGTGTGTGTGTGTGTGTGTGTGTGTGTGTGTGTGTGTGTGTGTGTGTGTGTGTGTGTTTTTACCCTTGAGACATCAACAAGAAAAAGCAGCGTCCATATGAGGAGGTGTGAACAAGTGAAGTTTGAAAAGTTTGGTTAACATATGAAATAACAAGTGTGTGTAAGAAATTGAAATGCGCCCCCTTTGGTCAAAATGTATTAAAATATCAAATAAAATAAAAATACTTAAATAGAGACATGCTGTAATGATTTGAAGTAAATAACAAAAATTAAAAACCAATTACAAAAAAATACAAATAAATGAACTAAAAGCAGTCTTTTTCTCACAATGTGTCGCCTTTTTTTAATAAAATTGCTAACAATTTCTCATTTTTCTGTAATGTTGCAATATTTTCTCGTAAAATTATTAGTTTTTTGTGTTATATTATGACGTTTTGATGCAAAATGGTGACATTTGTAATTAAATTGTGGCTTTTGTCAAAATATTACCAATATTTTGGTTGTTCTTGTAAAATAGTGACATTTATGACTTTTTTTTTGGTCATGATTTTGTCGAGTTAAATTACGATTATTATGATAATATTGCCAACATTTTTCAGTTTTCTTACAAAATTTTGACTTTTGTCGAGTATAATTACGACTTTTCATATAAATGTAACCTTTTCTTGTAAAATTGGAACTGTTGAGTACTTTTTTTCGGAGGTCTCCAGAAGGTATGAAGTACAAGAGTGTGTGTGTGTGTGTGTGTGTGTGTGTGTGTGTGTGTGTGTGTGTGTGTGTGTGTGTGTGTGTGTGTGTGTGTGTGTGTGTGTGTGTGTGTGTGTGTGTGTGTTTTCTTGTATTTCTACCCTTCTTGAGACATCAAGAAGGAAAAGTAGCGTCCATATGAGGAGGTGTGAAGAAGTGAGGACATAAATCATGGTCCCAATTCGGAGAAGCATTGCATCTAATAGAGAATGTCTCATTTGCACCCCTGGTGGTGAAATCTGACAAAAGTCGGGTGGTCCCAAAAAGGAGGGATTTTTCAAATTGACTGTGTGTTGGTTTGAAAAGTTTGGTTAACATATGAAATAACAAGTATGTGTAAGAAATTGAAATGCGCCCCCTTTGGTCAAAATTAATTTAAATAAGTTAAATGAATACGTAAATAGAGACATACTGTAATAACTTGAAGTAAATAACAAAAATTAAAAACCAATTACAAAAAAATACAAATAAATTAAAAGCAGTCTTTTTCTCACAATGTGTCGCCTTTTTTTTTAATAAAATTGCTAACAATTTCTCATTTTTCTGTAATGTTGCAATGTTTTCTCGTAAAATTATTAGTTTTTTTTGTTATATTACATTTTGATGCAAAATGGGGACATTTTTGTCTTAAAATTGTGACTTTTGTCAAAATATTCCCAATATTTTGATTGTTCTTGTAAAATAGTGACATATATGATTTTTTGGGGGGTCATAATTTCGCCAAGTTAAATTCCGATTATTATGATAACATTGTCTACATTTTTCAGTTTTCTTACAAAATTGTGACTTTTGTCGAGTATAATTACGACTTTTCATAAAATTGTAACCTTTTCTTGTAAAATTGCGACTGTTGAGTACTTTTTTTCGGAGGTCTCCAGAAGGTATGAAGTACAAGAATGTGTGTGTGTGTGTGTGTGTGTGTGTGTGTGTGTGTGTGTGTGTGTGTGTGTGTGTGTGTGTGTGTGTGTGTGTTTTTTTACCCTTCTTGAGACATCAACAAGGAAAAGTACCGTCCATATGAGGAGGTGTGAACAAGTGAGGTTTGAAAAGTTTGGTTAACATATGAAATAACAAGTGTGTGTAAGAAATTGAAATGCGCCCCCTTTGGTCAAAATTTATTAAAATATAAAATAAAAATACTTAAATAGAGACATACTGTAATGACTTGAAGTAAATAATGAGGATTAAAAAACAATTACAAAAAAATAAAAATAAATTGACTAAAAGCTGTCTTTTTCTCACAATGTGTCGCCTTTTTTTAATAAAATTGCTAACAATTTCTAATTTTTCTGTAATGTTGCAATATTTTCTCGTAAAATTATTAGTTTTTTGTGTTATATTATTACGTTTTGATGCAAAATGGTGACATTTGTAATTAAATTGTGGCTTTTGTCAAAATATTCCCAATATTTTGGTTGTTCTTGTAAAATAGTGACATTTATGACTTTTTTTTTGGTCATGATTTTGTCGAGTTAAATTACGATTATTACGATAATATTGCCAACATTTTTCAGTTTTCTTACAAAATTTTGACTTTTGTCGAGTATAATTACGACTTTTCATATAAATGTAACCTTTTCTTGTAAAATTGGAACTGTTGAGTACTTTTTTTCGGAGGTCTCCAGAAGGTATGAAGTACAAGAGTGTGTGTGTGTGTGTGTGTGTGTGTGTGTGTGTGTGTGTGTGTGTGTGTGTGTGTGTGTGTGTGTGTGTGTGTGTGTGTTTTCTTGTATTTCTACCCTTCTTGAGACATCAAGAAGGAAAAGTAGCGTCCATATGAGGAGGTGTGAAGAAGTGAGGACATAAATCATGGTCCCAATTCGGAGAAGCATTGCATCTAATAGAGAATGTCTCATTTGCACCCCTGGTGGTGAAATCTGACAAAAGTCGGGTGGTCCCAAAAAGGAGGGATTTTTCAAATTGACTGTGTTGGTTTGAAAAGTTTGGTTAACATATGAAATAACAAGTATGTGTAAGAAATTGAAATGCGCCCCCTTTGGTCAAAATTAATTTAAATAAGTTAAATGAATACGTAAATAGAGACATGCTGTAATAACTTGAAGTAAATAACAAAAATTAAAAACCAATTACAAAAAAATACAAATAA
>NC_084630.1:1875756-1890756 GCF_033978795.1 Nerophis ophidion | reverse complement strand
GATTATTATGATAACATTGCCAACATTTTTCAGTTTTCTTACAAAATTTTGACTTTTGTCGAATATATTTACGACTTTTCATATAATTGTAACCTTTTCTTGTAAAATTGGAACTGTTGAGTTCTTTTTTCGGAGGTCTCCAGAAGGTATGAAGTACAAGTGTGTGTGTGTGTGTGTGTGCGTGTGTGTGTGTGCGTGTGCGTGTGTGTGTGTGAGTGTGTTTTCTTGTATTTCTACCCTTCTTGAGACATCAAGAAGGAAAAGTAGCGTCCATATGAGGAGGTGTGAAGAAGTGAGGACATAAATCATGGTCCCAATTCGGAGAAGCATTGCATCTAATAGAGAATGTCTCATTGGCACCCCTGGTGGTGAAATCTAGCAACAGTGTTGGCGCTAGGAATTTTCAAAATTGGGTTCCAGGGACCCCATCAAGTCATAAAAATGAGTCCCACAGAAAAGATTTGGGGTCCCACTTTTTTGTAACTGTTTTGACATAAATGATAAATGTATGCATTATCCTGTTGTAACTCACATTCTATATTGTGTTTTGGAAAAAGCTTGTCAAACGGTACTTAATTAATTAAAACAAATACTACAAAAAAAATATTTTTTATTTATATGTAAACTTATTAAGTTATAAACATTCATTCACTTTATTCTTTCCTTTAAGGATCTAAATTGACTGATGCTGGTATTTTTTTCTATATTTTTATTGTAATATTTTCAGAATATATTTGTTCCGTTTTTGGCCAAAGTAAGACAAAGACAAAAATTAGAAGTTTTCTTAGTTTTTCAGTTTTAATGCCATGATTTTAATGGTACCAATTTTTGTCATAAAATTATGATCATCACTTCAAAATCTCATTGTTCTAACTTTCATCCATCCATTTCCTACCACTTGTCCCGTTCGGAGTCGTCTAAAAAGGTTTTTTGTTTTTTTTGTCGGATTTAATTCTTCATTTTAGCTTCTGTTTTTTTGACGAAGAATATTTGTGAAATATTTCTTCAAACTTATGATTAAAATTCAAAAAAGTTATTCTGGCAAATCTAGAAAATCTGTAGAATCAAATTTAAATCTTATTTCAAAGTCTTTTGAATTTCTTTAAAAAATTGTGTTCTGGAAAATCTAGAAGAAATAATGATTTGTTTTTGTTAGAAATATAGCTTGGTCCAATTTGTTATATATTCTAAAACAAAATGCAGATTAGATTTTAATCTATTTAAAACATGTCATCAAAGTTCTAAAATCAATCTTAATCAGGAAAAAATACTAATGATGTTCCATGAATAATTTTTTTAATTTTTTCAAAAAGATTTGAATTAGGTATTTTTCTCTTCTTTCTCAAATTTTAAATTTTTTCCTATTTTCTCCTCTTTTAAACTGTTCAATTCAGTGTTTTTTTCATCATTTATTCTCTACAAAAAACCTTCCGTAAAAGAAAAAAAAATGTACGACGGATTGACAGACAGAAAAACCCATTTTCATATATATATATATATATATATATATATATATATTAAAGGAAAATTGAGCAAATTGGCTATTTCTGACAATTTATTTAAGTGTGTATCAAACTGGTAGCCCTTCGCATTAATCAGTACCCAACATGTGCCAAAGTAGTTGGGAAAGGGCATGTTCACCACTGTGTTACATCACCTTTTCTTTTAACAACACTCAATAAACGTTTGGGAACTGAGGAAACTAATTGTTGAAGCTTTGAAAGTGGAATTCTTTCCCATTCTTGTTTTATGTAGAGCTTCAGTCCTTCAACAGTCCGGGGTCTCCGCTGTCGTATTTTAAGCTTCATAATGCGCCACACATTTTCCATGGCTTGGCATTGTCTTGCTGAAATAAGCAGGAATGTCCATGAGAAAGATGGCAGCATATGTTGTTCCAAAACCTGTATGTACCTTTCAGCATTAATGGTGCCTTCACAGATGTGTAAGTTACCCATGCCTTGGGCACTAATGCACCCCCATACCATCACACATGCTGGCTTTTGGACTTTGTGTCGATAACAGTCTGGATGGTTCGCTTCCCCTTTGGTCCGGATGACACGATGTCGAATATTTCCAAAAAGAATTTGAAATGTGGACTCGTCAGACCACAGAACACTTTTCCACTTTGCTTCAGTCCATCTTAGATGATCTCGGGCCCAAAGAAGCCGGCGGTGTTTCTGGATGTTGTTGATAAATGGCTTTCGCTTTGCATAGTAGAGCTTTAACTTGCACTTACAGATGTTGGATCCAACTTTATTTAGTGACAGTGGTTTTCTGAAGTGTTCCTGAGCCCATGTGGTGATATCCTTTAGAGATTGACGTCAGTTTTTGATACAGTGCCGTCTGAGGGATGGAAGGCCACGGTCATTCAATGTTGGTTTCCGGCCATGCCGCTTACGTGGAGTGATTTCTCCAGATTCTCTGAACCTTTTGATGATATTATGGAGCGTAGATGTTGAAATCCCTAAATTTCATGCAATTGCACTTTGAGAAAGGTTGTTCTTAAACTGTTTGACTATTTGCTCACACAGTTGTGGACAAAGGGGTGTACCTCGCCCCATCCTTTCTTGTGAAAGACTGAGCATTTTTTGGGAAGCTGTTTTTATATCCAGTCATGGCACCCACCTGTTCCCAATTAACCTGCACACCTGTGGGATGTTCCAAATAAGTGTTTGATGAGCATTCCTCAACTTTATCAGTATTTATTGCCACCTTTCCCAACTTCTTTGTCACGTGTTGCTGGCATCAAATTCTAAGTTAATTATTATTTGCACGAAAAAAAAAAAGTTTATGAGTTTGAACATCAAATATGTTGTCTTTGTAGCATATTCAACTGAATATGGCTTGAAAAGGATTTGCAAATCATTGTATTCTGTTTATATTTACATCTAACACCATTTCCCAACTCATATGGAAACGGGGTTTGTACAATATGTGCTAAAATGAATAAACTAAATGAATAATAAGCATGTTTCTTAACTAAAATGTCAATAAAATTAAAGTGCAAATGAAAATACAGATTCACAACTTTAGTCATCATTTTTGCGCTTAAAAAATGTCTCTATAACATTTGTACCAGACTTCTGTTTGTTTTATATTGTCATTACTGCCACACGTGGTAGAAAAGTGTATTACAACTAAGTACCACTGCAGCCTTTGCAGACTACAGCTGAAAAAAACAGATGTATTACATTCTAGGGGGCGCTCACGGCCCAACACCGGGCCCCGGCCCTATGGTTAAGAAACACTGGTATCAACCTGGCCGGGGACCATCTCTTCACAAAGAAACACACCCAGGAGCTCCCACTATTTCAACCTTTTGGTGAGTAGATTTTGCACGCTCATTTTTTTTTGCCGTTTTTAATTTGCCAAACGTGGAAATCAAGTCTGTGAATATTAAAGCGGTCCCTGGTGGAGAAAAAAAGGTTGGGGATCCCTGCATTAGTGGATCGAGCGCTCTATATTATGATGTATTACATTACAGAAGTCACTTAAAGGCCTACTGAAATGAGATG
The DNA here is from genome assembly GCF_033978795.1 of Nerophis ophidion. Taxonomy (NCBI): domain Eukaryota; kingdom Metazoa; phylum Chordata; class Actinopteri; order Syngnathiformes; family Syngnathidae; genus Nerophis; species Nerophis ophidion. The sequence goes on along the minus strand of NC_084630.1, from coordinate 1,887,241 downwards.
TTCTTATTTAAACGGGGATAGCAGCTCCATTCTATGTGTCATACTTCATCATTTCCCGATATTGCCATATTTTTGCTGAAATTATTTAGTAGAGAACATCCACCATAAAGTTCGCAACTGTCGGTCGCTAATAAAAAAGCCTTGCCTGTACCGGAAGTAGCAGACGATGTGCGCGTGACGTCACGGGTTGTGGAGCTCCTCACATCTGAACATTGTTTACAATCATGGCCACCAGCAGCGAGAGCGATTCGGACCGAGAAAGCAACGATTTCCCCATTAATTTTAGCGAAGATGAAAGATTTGTGGATGAGGATAGTGAGAGTGAAGGAATAGAATAAAAAAAATAATAATAAAAAAAAGACGAGGGCAGTGGGAGCGATTCAGATGTTATTAGACACATTTACTAGGATAATTTTGGAAAATCCCTTATCTGCTTATTGTGTTACTAGTGTTTTAGTGAGATGGTATGGTACCTGAAAGTCGGAGGGGTGTGGCCACGGGTGTGGTGACCGCCAGTGTCTCTGAGGGAAGCCACATTTCTCGACAAGGTGAAGCGAAGGCAGCCATTGGGGCCGGGCTGAGATTTTTTTTTTTCCCCCTCCTCCAAACTGGAAGGATCCCATGTTCGGGGTCGGCCGGTCGGAAGAGGCAAGAGAGTCCGCAGCTGCCTCTTTGACAGGTGCACGAGGAACGACGCAAGCTCTCCACTCATGTCTACGGTAAGAGCTGACTTATAACCACAATTTTCTCACCGGAACCTGCCGGTCGACATGTGGTAGGGAACCATGTTCGCTTGACCGCTCTGTTCCATAGTAAAGCTTCACCTTTGTGAATTTAAACAAAGAAACGCCAGCTGTGTTTGTGTGGCTAAAGGCGGCCGCAATACACCGCTTCCCACCTACATCTTTCTTCTTTGACGTCTCCATTATTAATTGAACAAATTGCAAAAGATTCAGCAACACAGATGTCCAGAATACTGTGTAATTATGCGATTAAAGCAAACGACTTATAGCTGGGATCGGGCTGGAACAAAATGTCCGCTACATTCCGTGACATCACGCGCACGCATCATCATACCGCGACATTTTCAACAGGATACTTCGCGGGAAATGTAAAATTGCAATTTAGTAAACTAAAGCGGCCGTATTGTCATGTGTTGCAATGTTAATATTTCATCATTGATATATAAACTATCAGACTGTGTGGTGGCTAGTAGTGGCTTTCAGTAGGCCTTTAACAGACTACTTGGGTGCAAAACCTACAATCCCCCCTCTTAAAAAAAATGATTCAACTCTAGAAAAGTGTCCTAAGTGGAATCACCAACTTCCTGTGTTTTACAGCTTCATCATTAACAGCTTGGGCTCTTTTTTTTTTCTCCTGCTCATTATTTTTTTCTTCTTCTATTTAGTCCAACTTGCTGAGAGCATGCATGCCCTCTGCCTCCCTGCACATGTGCAAACCATCTCCTCAGCACCGCAACACGTGTAATTGAATTATCAGCTTTCCTTTGTGTCAATAGTTGGTCTGCACAAAACAAGCAGCGGCCAGTAAAGCGCGCGCAGGACCCAGCGTATGTTTCTCTGTACAAGCAACAAGAATCTTCTTTATCTTTTATTCAACATATTGTTCTCGTTATTGTTTCCCCCTTTTCCACTTGCCTCCCTTGCTGGCTTCCTTCTGGGCTGATGAACTCCATCTTAAAGCTGACCACACTTGTTGCGACACATCTTTGCTCTGAGGGAGTTGACTGATAGCAGGAAACATGAATGCAACATTTTCGCACCTTTTTTTTTTTTTGCTTACTGTAGCATAAGACACCATTTCAGGGGTCGACAAACCAAAACTTTGAAGGAGCCATATTGACTTCCCCAAAAAATAATTAAAAGCCTTCCAAAATGTTAAGAGCCATATGGACCCCCCAAAAAATTAATTAAAAGCCTTCCAAAATGTTAAGAGCCATATGGACCCCCCAAAAAATAAATTAAAAGCCTTCCAAAATGTTGAAAGAGCCATATTGACCCCCCCCCCCCCTCAAAAAAAAAATTAAAAGCCTTCCAAACTGTTAAAAGAGACATATTGACCCCCAACAAATAAATTAAAAGCCTTCAAAAATGTGGAAAGAGCCATATTGACCCACCCAAAAATAAATTAAGCCCTCCAAAATGTTAAAAGCCATATTGAACTCCAAAAAAATAAATTAAAAGCCATTCAAAATGTTAAAAGAGCCATATTGACCCCCCCAAAAATAGATTAAAAGCCTTCCAAAATGTTATAAGAGTCATATTGACCCCCCAAAAAAATAAATTAAGAGACTTCAAAAATGTTGAAAGAGCCATATTGCCCCCCCCCCTAAAAAAAAAATATAAGCCTTCCAAAATGTTAAAAGAGCCACATTGACCTCCCCAGAAAATAATTAAAAGCCTTCCAAAATGTTAAAAGCCATATCGACCCCCAAAAATAATTAAAAGCCTTCCAAAATGTTAAGAGCCATATGGACCCCCCAAAATTAAATTAAAAGCCTTCCAAAATGTTGAAAGAGCCATATTGACCCCCCCCCCAAAAAAAAATAAAAGCCTTCCAAACTGTTAAAAGAGCCATATTGACCCCAACAAATAAATTACAAGCCTTCCAAAATGTTGAAAGAGCCATATTGACCCACCAAAAAATAAATTAAGCCTTCCAAAATGTTAAGAGCCATATTGAACTCCCAAAAAATAAATTAAAAGCTATTCAAAATGTTAAGATTCATATTGACCCCCCAAAAAATAAATTAACACTTCCAAAATGTTAAAAGAGCCATGTTGACTACCCCCAAAATTAAAAGCCTTCCAAGATGTTAAAAGATCCATATTGTCACCCCAAAAAATAAATCCAAAGCCTTCCAAAATGTTGAAAGAGCCATATTAACCCCACGCCCCCCAAAAAAATTTAAAACCTTCTAAAATGTTAAGAGCCATAATGACAACCAAAAATAAATGAAGCCCTCCAAAATGTTAAAAGCCATATTGAACTCCAAAAAAATGAATTAAAAGCCATTTAAAATGTTGAAAGAGCCATATTGACCCCCCCAAAAATAGATTAAAAGCCTTCCAAAATGTTATAAGAGTCATATTGACCCCCCCAAAAAATAAATTAAGAGACTTCAAAAATGTTGAAAGAGCCATATTGACCCCCCCCCCCTAAAAAAAAATATAAGCCTTCCAAAATGTTAAAAGAGCCACATTGACCTCCCCAGAAAATAATTAAAAGCCTTCCAAAATGTTAAAAGCCAAATCGACCCCAAAAAATAATTAAAAGCCTTCCAAAATGTTAAGAGCCATATGGACCCCCCAAAATTAAATTAAAAGCCTTCCAAAATGTTGAAAGAGCCATATTGACCCCCCCCCCCAAAAAATAAAAGCCTTCCAAACTGTTAAAAGAGCCATATTGACCCCAACAAATAAATTAAAAGCCTTCCAAAATGTTGAAAGAGCCATATTGACACACCAAAAAATAAATTAAGCCTTCCAAAATGTTAAGAGCCATATTGAACTCCCAAAAAATAAATTAAAAGCTATTCAAAATGTTAAGATTCATATTGACCCCCCAAAAAATAAATTAACACTTCCAAAATGTTAAAAGAGCCATGTTGACCACCCCCAAAATTAAAAGCCTTCCAAGATGTTAAAAGATCCATATTGTCACCCCAAAAAATAAATCCAAAGCCTTCCAAAATGTTGAAAGAGCCATATTAACCCCACGCCCCCTAAAAAAATTTAAAACCTTCTAAAATGTTAAGAGCCATAATGACAACCAAAAAATAAATGAAGCCCTCCAAAATGTTAAAAGCCATATTGAACTCCAAAAAAATAAATTAAAAGCCATTTAAAATGTTGAAAGAGCCATATTGACCCCCCCAAAAAAAGATTAAAAGCCTTCCAAAATGTTATAAGAGTCATATTGACCCCCCCAAAAAATAAATTAAGAGACTTCAAAAATGTTGAAAGAGCCATATTGACCCCCCCCCCTAAAAAAAAATATAAGCCTTCCAAAATGTCAAAAGAGCCACATTGACCTCCCCAGAAAATAATTAAAAGCCTTCCAAAATGTTAAAAGCCATATCGACCCCAAAAAATAATTAAAAGCCTTCCAAAATGTTAAGATTCATATTGACCCCCCAAAAAATAAATTAACACTTCCAAAATGTTAAAAGAGCCATGTTGACCACCCCCAAAATTAAAAGCCTTCCAAGATGTTAAAAGATCCATATTGTCACCCCAAAAAATAAATCCAAACCCTTCCAAAATGTTGAAAGAGCCATATTAACCCCACGCCCCCTAAAAAAATTTAAAACCTTCTAAAATGTTAAGAGCCATAATGACAACCAAAAAATAAATGAAGCCCTCCAAAATGTTAAAAGCCATATTGAACTCCAAAAAAATAAATTAAAAGCCATTTAAAATGTTGAAAGAGCCATATTGACCCCCCCAAAAAAAGATTAAAAGCCTTCCAAAATGTTATAAGAGTCATATTGACCCCCCCAAAAAATAAATTAAGAGACTTCAAAAATGTTGAAAGAGCCATATTGACCCCCCCCCCTAAAAAAAAATATGAGCCTTCCAAAATGTCAAAAGAGCCACATTGACCTCCCCAGAAAATAATTAAAAGCCTTCCAAAATGTTAAAAGCCATATCGACCCCAAAAAATAATTAAAAGCCTTCCAAAATGTTAAGAGCCATATGGACCCCCCAAAATTAAATTAAAAGCCTTCCAAAATGTTGAAAGAGCCATATTGACCCCCCCCCCCAAAATTAAAAGCCTTCCAAAATGTTGAAATAGCCATATTGACCCCCCCCCAAAAAAAAAAAATAAAAGCCTTCCAAACTGTTAAAAGAGCCATATTGACCCCAACAAATAAATTAAAAGCCTTCTAAAATGTTAAGAGCCATATTGACCCACCAAAAAATAAATTAAGCCCTCCAAAATGTTAAAAGCCATATTGAACTCCAAAAAAACAAATTAAAAGCCATTTAAAATGTTGAAAGAGCCATATTGACCCCCCCAAAAACTTATATGAGGCTTCCATGAGATATTTTCATCTATCACCACTCCTAAGAAAGAATTTTGTTGAACATATTTTATTGGTGTATCATCAATAACAATCATGATCGGTATATTACTTTTGCAATTGGTCTTCTTTTAATTCAGAGACAATTTGTTGGTATTAAACCAAGTTTTTAACTTTGTCATCTCCTCAGTTCCAGAAGACTGAAGTTGCTTCACATGGTCGCCTGCACATGTAATTGTTGTGTTGTCAGCAATGAGGATCAACTTCAGCAGTCTTGATACTTGACATGTTTCCTTGATATGTATTGTAAATAATATAATATGTTCCCGTAGTGTCCAAATAACTCTAAATTAAGTCTTTGTTACTTCCAATATGTTCCCCTAGTGTCCAAATAACTCTAAATTAAGTCTTTGTTACTAAGAATATGTTCCCCTAGTGTCCAAATAACTCTAAATTAAGTCTTTGTTACTTACAATATGTTCCCCTAGTGTCCAAATAACTTTAAATTAAGTCTTTGTTACTTACAATATGTTCCCTTATTGTCCAAATAACTCTAAATTAAGTCTTTGTTACTTACAATATGTTACCCTAGTGTCCAAATAACTCTAAATTAAGTCTTTGTTACTTACAATATGTTCCCTTAGTGTCCAAATAACTTTAAATTAAGTCTTTGTTACTTACAATATGTTCCCTTATTGTCCAAATAACTCTAAATTAAGTCTTTGTTACTTACAATATGTTACCCTAGTGTCCAAATAACTCTAAATTAAGTCTTTGTTACTTACAATATGTTCCCTTATTGTCCAAATAACTCTAAATTAAGTCTTTGTTACTTACAATATGTTACCCTAGTGTCCAAATAACTCTAAATTAAGTCTTTGTTACTCCCAATATGTTCCCCTAGTGTCCAAATAACTCTAAATTAAGTCTTTGTTACTTAGAATATTTTCCCCTTATGTCCAAATAACTCTAAATTAAGTGTTTGTTTCTTAGAATATGTTCCCTTAGTGTCCAAATAACTCTAAATTAATGTCTTTGTTCCTTACAATATGTTCCCCTAGTGTCCAAATAACTCTAAATTAAGTGTTTGTTTCTTAGAATATGTTCCCTTAGTGTCCAAATAACTCTAAATTAATGTATTTGTTCCTTACAATATGTTCCCCTAGTGTCCAAATAACTCTAAATTAAGTCTTTGATACTTAGAATATTTTCCCCTAATGTCCAAATAACTCTAAATTAAGTCTTTGTTACTTACAATATGTTCCCCTAGTGTCCAAATAACTCTAAATGAAGTCTTTGTTACTTACAATATGTTCCCCTAGTGTCTAAATAACTCTAAATTAAGTCTTCGTTACTTACAATATTTTCCCCCTTATGTCCAAATTGATCTAAATTAAGTCTTTGTTCCTTACAATATGTTCCCCAAGTGTCCAAATAACTCTAAATTGAGTCTGTTACTTAGAATATGTTCTCCTAGTGTCCAAATAACTCTAAATACAGTCTGTGTTACTTAGAATATGTTCCCCATACTGAAGTGTTACTGTATTGTTTTTTCCCCGGTTGGAAAAACGAGGTCGGACTTTGTCTTTTTGATTTTTGCCATCACGTGATCACGCCATTCTCGCCCCTTTATCCGTGTTGATGGGCTCATATTGCCCATCCGGTTTAAAGCTCCTCCCAAAACAGGACATTTGGCTTTACAATCATTTAATTTTTTTTTTACTCCTAAATTTCGGTACTTTGCGGCGAGTCGCGAACAGAGAGACAGTCTGTCCGTGCTTCTTTTGTGTGTAAAGCAGGTGCCTCGTTTTAGGCTCCTCCCACCGAGACGAAGACTGTGAATGACAGAAAAGAGGGCTCACTGCGTTCAGTTCATTTCACCGTCAAACAAATGTGCTCGGGTGCTGAGAACGATGCGCCGAGTGAGACGTCTTTTTTCCACGTTCGGCGCGAGAGATGAACAAACAATTCTGATCGGCGTACACGTCACTCAAATGGCGGTGACGGCGGAAAAAAACAACAACAAAAACCCTCCCCCTCCTGTTGAAGTTAACGTTGTTATGGTTTAACTAAGGGTGTGACGGCAGACTGACACCAGGGGGCAGTAATGTACAATTTATTATATATATAAATATATATATAAAGTCAATGTATGTATAATAATATCAAACAATACTACTAAATAAACTAAGGAAATGGAGTGTCAAACACAAGTGCGAATGTGTGTAACTATGTGTGTAGATTAACTGAAGTGTGTGTTGCCAAAGTGCTGACGAGAGCGAAGGAACAAGGAAGTCCATGGGGCAGGCAGGATCAGGGGCGAGAGAGAGGGGTCAGAGTCCAGGGGCGAGCGAGGAGTCGAGGAACGAGTGAGGCAGTCCAAATCCAGGACAACGGAAGGGAAAACACTGCTGAAACACGGGAGAAGACAAAGGACACATCAAGCCACGGAGAGGAAACAAAAATAGAGCATAAAGCTTCGCTTACGGTTCACCATATGAGAACTAAGTTCCTGCGAGGATCCCTGAGTCCACTGGTCTTTTAAGCAGCTCGCCCTCATCAATTCCAGGTGTGTAGAAAGGCAATCGTCTGCAGGCTTGTAGCTGCGTGGGCGTGCTGCTCTCAGCAGTGAGCAGGGACGTGTCTGAGCGCGCTGTCAGCTAAGAGAGCGCATGTGGGCGTGGCCCGCGGCGCGCTCATCATGAGGCACAGATGAGGACGCATTGGAATGTGCCTTGGTCGTGACAAACGTATCACTGATTGTCACACACACACACACACACAAATTGTGGCGAAATTAACCTCTGCATTTGACCCATCGTCCTCGATCACCCCCCTGGGAGATGAGGGGAGCTGTGAGCAGCAGTGGTGGCCACGCTCGGGAATCATTTTTGGTGGGTTTAACCCCCAATTCCAAGCCTTGAAGCTGGGTGCTAAGCAGGGAGGTAATGGGTCCCAGGTTTGAACTCACAACCTACCGATCTCAGGGCGGACGCTGTAGCGTGTGTTACCAAAGTGTTGACGAGAGCGAAGGAACGAGGAAGTCCATGGGGCAGGCAGGATCAGGTGCGAGCGAGGAGTCAAGGAACGAGTGAGGCAGTCCTAATCCAGGACAACGGAAGGGAAAACACAACTGAAACACGGGAGAAGACAAAGGACACATCAAGCCACGGAGAGGAAACAAAAATAGAACATAAAGCTTCGCTTACGGTTCACCATATGAGAACTAAGTTCCTGCCAGGATCCCTGGGTCCACTGGTCTTTTAAGCAGCTCGCCCTCATCAATTCCAGGTGTGTAGAAAGGCAATCACATGCAGGCTTGTAGCTGCGTGGGCGTGCTGCTCTCAGCGCGAGCAGGGGCGTGTCCGTAACGAACTCACAACCTACCGATATCAGGGCGGGCGCTCTCGCCACTAGGCCACCGAGCAATAAAAATACTTTGTTAGCGACTGTAAGAAGCTGTTTGAGCCCAGCAGAGAGAGCAAGATGGCTCCTAAGTGGATAGCGTACTAGCGCTGTAACATGAGGCAGATGTCTCCATCTTTACTTTCTAAGTACCCCCAGACCGTTAGCAATTCAATCCGGGGGGGGGGCTTACATCCGTGTAACCTTGTAAGCCGTCCCCCCCTCTGCCACCGCATTATTGTTCCATCACACGCGGCGGCGTCTTGCACGCAGGTAATGCGGACAAATGGGCCTTTAATGCTCTCCGCAGTCCCGTCCAACATTCCCTCGCCTTGTCCTTCCTCCGCCCGCCACTCCCCCTCGCAAATGTCTTCTCCCACCTTCGAGCAGCACTTTATTGTGGCCTGTTATTTCGTCCAATCGGATTACACCGACGATAACTCGGGAATCCATTCGAACCCGATCCATCGTCGGTGCTTTTCCTCGACCAATCCCATTAACATGTCCTTCTTGTCCGAGGGCCGAAGGTGTAAGTTGATGCACGGTCAATACTCGTACCAAGAAAAAAAACAACCTTACATTTGATGTCTTTCCAGCGCGGCGCCAGATCAAATCAGCAACAGCACGGGCCGCCTTTAATAGGTTTTAAAGACGCAACTCTACACTTTCCCTGAATGGGACCACTCTCACTCTAAAGTGGTCTCATCGTGAAGAAGACTGTAACGGTACGCCGTGATCACGTGTCGCTACCTACGGTACACCACCTTGGTTTTGGAGCGGCGGTTCGAGTGCAGCAGGGGAACAAAATGCATAACATAACTGCTTCGCGTTTCCATATGAGTTGGGAAATTGTATTAGATGTAAACATTTGTTTTTGTTTTTGCAAATAATCATTAACTTTAGAAGTTGATGCCAGCAACACGTGACAAAGAAGTTGGGAAAGGTGGCAATAAATACTGATAAAGTTGAGGAATGCTCATCAAACACTTATTTGGAACATCCCACAGGTGTGCAGGCTAATTGGGAACAGGTGGGTTCCCTGATTGGCTATAAAAACAGCTTCCCAACAAATGCTCAGTCTTTCACAAGAAAGGATGGGGCGAGGTACACCCCTTTGTCCACAACTGTGTGAGCAAATAGTCAAACAGTTTAAGAACAACATTTCTTAAAGTGCGATTGCAAGAAATTTAGGGATTTCAACATCTACGCTCCATAATATCATCACAAGGTTCAGAGAATCTGGAGAAATCACTCCACGTAAGCAACATGGCCGGAAACCAACATTGAATGGCCCTGACATCAATCTCTAAAGGATATCACCACATGGGCTCAGCAACACTTCAGAAAACCACTGTCACTAAATACAGTTTGTCGCTACATCTGTAAGTGCAAGTTAAAGCTCTCCTATGCAAAGCGAAAGCCATTTATCAACAACATCCAGAAACACCACCGGGTTCTCTGGGCCCGAGATCATCTAAGATGAACTGATGCAAAGTGGAAAAGTGTTCTGTGGTCGGACAAGTCCACATTTCAAATTTTGGGGGGAAATATTCGACATTGTGTCATCTGGACCAAAGGGGAAGCGAACCATCCAGACTGTTATCGACGCAAAGTGTAAAAGCCAGCATGTGTGATGGTGTGGGGGTGCATTAGTGCCCAAGGCATGGGTAACTTACACATCTGTGAAGGCACCTTTAATGCTGAAAGGTACATACAAGTTTTGAAACAACATATGGTGCCATCTAAGCGCCGTCTTTTTCATGGACGCTCCTGCTTATTTCAGCAAGACAATGCCAAGCCACATTCAGCACGTGTTACAACAGCGTGGCTTTGTAAAAAAAGAGTGCGGGTACTTTCCTGGCCCGTCTGCAGTCCAGACCTGTCTCCCATGGAAAATGTGTGGTGCATTATGAAGCGTAAAATTGGACAGTGGAGACCCCGGACTGTTGAAGGACTGAAGCTCTACATAAACAAGAATGGGAAAGAATTCCACTTTCAAAGCTTCAACAATTAGTTTCCTCAGTTCCCAAACGTTTATTGAGTGTTGTTAGGAGGTGTATTTATTTCAGTATAAAAGTGTAAGAAGGGTTTTGCTTGGGTCATGAAATGATGATAATGCTGTGCCAGGGAATACATACATTTTTTATTTAATGCGTAAAAGTTTTTTTCATGGTATTTGATTGTTTGTTTGTTTTCCGGCCTTTATGGTGGAACAAAACAATGTTGTTTTTTTATGGCAAACACACAAAATACGTAAAATCTTCCACCAAGATTATTTTTCAAAGTGGAATATTTGATGTGACGTAATCAGGGTTGAGGTGGGGGGTAAATAATGTCAATAATTCAATGTATATACTATGATGATTAACTTGTGTGATGACTGTATTATGTTGATAGTATATATTTGTACCATGAATTGATTAACGTGGACCCCGACTTAAACAAGTTGAAAAACGTATTGGGGTGTTACCATTTAGTGGTCAATTGTACAGAATATGTACTGTACTGTGCAATCTACTAATAAAAGTTTCAATCAATTAATCAATCAACAGGGTATTGGGTGTGGGGGGCGGGGGGGTGTCTATCGTAGCGTCCCAGAAGAGTTAGTGCTGCATTGGATTCAGGGTATTTGTTCTTTTGTGTTTATGTTGTGTTACGGTGCGGATGTTCTGCCGAAATGTGTTTGTCATTCTTGTTTGGTGTGGGTTCACAGTGTGGCACATATTTGTAACGGTGTTAAAGTTGTTTATGCGGCCACCCTCCGTGTGACCCGTATGGCTGTTGACCAAGTATTCCTTGATTAACGGCTGATCTGCTATCTCGCTCTCTTTGCCCCTCCCTCACGAATCCTGCCGCTCCCGCACACCTTCACAATTTGTTTTGTTTTTAACCTCATTTTAACCCTGTACGCACATTTAAAATACACGCAACCTTGACTCAAAACGCCGGACATTTGAAGCATGGGGACATCTCTGCGCTGCTGATCAGCCTCCGCTTGGGATGTTTTCCTGCTGGCTCCGCTGTGAACGGGAC
>NC_084630.1:1833256-1870756 GCF_033978795.1 Nerophis ophidion | reverse complement strand
AATTTCGCACAGAAATATCATGCTAAAACGTCGCGGTATGATGACGCGTGCGCGTGACGTCAAACATTGTTGATGACATTTTGTTCCAGCACCGTTCCCAGCTATAAGTCGTCTGTTTACATCGCATAATTCCACAGTATTCTGGACATCTGTGTTGCTGAATCTTTTGCAATTTGTTCAATGAATAATGGAGACGTCAAAGAAGAAAGCTGTAGGTGGGAAGCGGTGTATTGCGGCCGCTTTTGGCAACACAAACACAGCCGGTGTTTCATTGTTTACATTCCCGAAAGATGACAGTGAAGCTTCACTATGGAACAGAGCGGTCAAGTCAAAAGACAGAGCAGCACAAACACCACTGATTTGCAGAGCACACTCCAGGCCTGAAGGGGCAACAGTGAGAGCTGAGGGCTGAACATCTCCACCTGCTTCCACCAGATTGACTTGATTGAGTTCACCTGTTCACCTGCTCAGAACACATGCTTAAAATGTTTGAGCTTCAGTCAGTCACCTTTTTGACACGCTGCTAAGAGGAAGGAAGACAGCTCTTGTGTGGACTCAGAAGACGCAACTGGTGAGAAAAGCAAAGGAAAGAAGTGTTTGTTTGGACTGAGGGGAATGTTTCAAGAAAATAATTTCACTGGGGAAAATGTTCAAAGGAGATAATTTCACTGATGTTTACAAATTGTTAAAGTTGACTGAAAGTCAATTTAAAAGTTATCAGTGATGTTTAAGTTTATTCTTGGATTGTTTGAATTTAATTTCATTCATATTATTGCAAAGGTTAAATTTATTCTTAAATCTAGTCCCTATCAGTGGAAATTAATTTTGTTTGGATTGATTAAAAAAGAAAGCAAAGCATGTATTTTGATGTATGTTTATGAAACACTAATGTGTTCTGTTGGATTAAGGTTATCAACCTAATCGCCTATTTTACTATCCGACTATTTGGCTATTCTACAATTCAGCTAATCAACTATCCACTAATCAACTGTTCTACTATTTAACTACCGACTATTCGACTATTCATTCATTTCATCCATTCATTTACGCCAATAACCCAGTTTATTTGATCGCTTCAAATCAAATATCAATAAATCACAAGGAAAGAGGATTGCGTTGTCACTTTGTGTCCTTTTTGAGTCCCACTGGCCCTTTCGAGTTTGGCCACAGCTGCGAAAAACCTGAAGAACTTGACAGAGATGTCAAGCTAACACGGTTGGATTGGACCAAAGACACAAAGTACAGTGTATTATGCAGCGATCATTTCGAAAGATCGTGTTTCGAAGAGGGTCCGTTGAGATGGGTATCGTCACCACCCATCGACTGGTGCTGAAGAAAGGTGCGGGGCCGACCTTCAGTTATTACAGGTACGACCATATAATCTCACTAAAACACTAGTAACACAATAAGCAGGTGAGGGATTTTCCAGAATCATCCTAGTAAATTTGTCTAACATCTGAATCGCTCCCACTGCTTTGTCTTTTTTTTTTTTCTAGTCCTTCACTCTCACTTTCCTCATCCACGAATCTTTCATCCTCGCTCAAATTAATGGGGAAATCGTCGCTTTCTCGGTCCGAATCGCTCTCACTGCTGGTGGCCATGATTGTAAACAATGTTCAGATGTGAGGAGCTCCACAACCCGTGACGTCACGCGCACATCGTCTGCTACTTCCGGTACAGGCAAGGCTTTTTTATTAGCGACCAAAAGTTGCCAACTTTATCGTCGATGTTCTCTACTAAATCCTTTCAGCAACCCTGAAAGAGACAAGCGGTAGGAAACGGATGGATGGCTGCTGTTGTGGCCTTCTGCAGCTGTGCGTCATTGCCAGACGTAATAATTAGCATCCACATGACTGAATCAGGCTTCCCGATACATCCGCCGTGGCTCTTTTCACATGCAAGTATTTAGGAACTGACAGATTCTTGTCGCGGAGAGGGAGAGTCTTTCGTCCCCCCCTCCCCCCCCTCCCCCCCTGCATGTGGACACATTTCATTGAGGCCTTCCAGTAATTACCCACTCCCATTATTCATGGGGTTCATTTGTAATTCTTACAAAACGTCCTCTCAACTAAACACACACAAAAACCTCGCCGCCGTCGTGTTTGGAGGAAGTCGTTTTGGCACGCCACTTCGGAGCGTACACACACACACACACACACACACAGAGAGAGAGAGAGACAGAGAGAGGGAGAGAAAAAAAAAATCTGTTCGGGTTTAGCTTGAAGGGTCGAGCAATTATCTGATTATGAAAAACATTACATGTCAAAAAGAACAACAATATGTAATTGGCGTGGTGTGTGCGAGCTGCGGAGGAGCAGATGTGGAGATGTGTGTGCGTGGCTGTCGGCGTAATGGCTAACAGCTTGGCCACACAGCTCCGCACTAAGGGAGGCTTCAGGATGGAATTAAAAAAAAAACATTTGGTACTACCAGGCACTGCAATTTGATGGGTAAACTTCACACTCTAATGGGCTTAGAAAGGATTTCTTGGGAGCAAAGATCCCCGCCTTGCTCGCCATGTGTTCAAGGCCACACTAGTCCTCCTCACACATAGCATATTTTTCTGAGTATAAGTCGCACCTGCCGAAAATGCATAATAAAGAAGGAAAAAAACATATACAAACCCCGTTTCCATATGAGTTGGGAAATTGTGTTCGATGTAAATATATACAGAATACAATGATTTGCAAATCATTTTCAAGCCATATTCAGTTGAATATGCTACAAAGTAGAGATGCGGTCTCATCCGCGTAGTCCATGGATAAACTGCGGGTCGGGCGGGTGACATGACGAAAAAATACATTTTCATTAGATTCGGGCGGGTGGCGGTTGAACCATCCGGAAATATTTGATATACATGGTTCTGGGATCGGTATCCTTTACCATTCAAAGAGCCAATTAGGACCCGTGTCACAAGAAGAAGAAGACAATAGGAGGCGCTAATATACTCTAGAACAGGGGTGCCCATTACGTCGATCGCGAGCTACCAGTCGACCGCGGGGGGTGTGTCAGTCCATCTCCAGCCAGGCTTTTCAAAAAAATAGACCTAAAAATGAGTGATCATCAATCTTCACCAAGACGTCACTTAAATGACATTCACGGTACCGGAGGGTCTTGTGAGATGACGCTGGCTGCTGCAAGATCATTATTATGAAAATATGACCGAGAGGAAGGCGAGAAACACTTTTTATTTCAACAGACTCTCGCGCCGTACCTTCCGTCAAAACTCTAAAGGCCGACTGCACATTTCCTATCTTCACAATAAAAGCCCTGCTTCATGCTAACTAAATACAGAGTCTCGGAAAACTGGCGTGCACAAGCGATCCCTCAGAAAGCTGGCGTGCACATCACTTGTGCACGCCAGCTTTCTGAGACTCTTATTTTGTTAGCGCAGGCAGCATGAAGCAGGGCTTTTATTGTGAAGATAGGAAATGTGCAGTCGGCCTTTAGAGTTTTGACGGAAGGGACGGCGCGAAAGTCTGTTGAAATAAAAAGTGTTTCTCGCCTTCCTCTCTGTCATTTTTTCATAATAATGAACTGGCAGCAGCCAGCGTCATCTCACAAGACCCTCGGGTGCCGTGAATGTCAATCAAGCAAGCTACGGAATTTGCCGCCAATGTTTTTCTTGTAAACTGTATGGAAGCTGGATGAATTAGATGCCAAAAACCAACCACTTTCATGTGGTATTGTACAGAAAGGACAACTTTTTTTCTCCTCCATTTGAAAATGTGGGCGTTATCATCATTACTGTCTGATTCCAATCAATGCAAGTCATCAGAATCAGGTAATACACCAACTTATATTCTTGTCTTTGTGAAAGAAAGACATCTATATGTGTTACACATGCTTGTATTATCATTAAACACATTTAACTTGTTTACAAAAATGTCTCTTTCATAAATAAATAAATATAAATGATATATATAAATGAGGTAGATCCCCTCGAGTTGGTCAATTGAAAAGTAGCTCGCCTGCAGAAAAAGTGTGGGCACCCCTGCTCTAGAATGACTGCCGGCAGTCACCTAGATAATAATTATTAGGGCGTGCTATGAAGCCAGTGACTTGGTCGCCTTCAACAACATGTTCGAACCGTTTGTCAGTCCGGCAACATGTTGTGTGTGGCTTCCGCGGCAACACGCACACGACTGCAAGGCATACTGGGTGACACAGAGTACACTAATGGTCGTGATATAAACCATTTTAACAATCTTAGTAATATGCGCCACGCTGTGAAGCCACACCAAACAAGATTGACAAACACATTTCGGGAGAACATTCTCCCAGTAACACAAGATAAACGCAACACAACAAATACCCAGAATCCTTTGTATCCATTATAATTCCTGACTATTTTATGCACCCCGCTAGCAGCAACCCCTTTGTCCCCCTGTGCATCGGTAAGGTGGGCGGGGTTGGGGGCGCGGGGGTGTAAAATATATTCAGGAAGTGTCACGGATACAAAGGATTCTGGGCATTTGTTGTGTTGCCTTTATGTTGTGTTACTGTGAGGATGTTCTCCCGAAGGCTTCACGGTGGCAGAGGGGTTAGTGAGTCTGCCTCACAATACGAAGGTCCTGCAGTCCTGGTTTCAAATCCAGGCTCGGGATCTTTCTGTGTGGAGTTTGCATGTTCTCCCCGTGAATGCGTGGGTTCCCTCCGGGTACTCCGGCTTCCTCCCACTTCCAAAGACATGCACCTGGGGATAGGTTGATTGGCAACACTAAATGGTCCCTAGTGTGTGAATGTTGTCTGTCTATCTGTGTTGGCCCTGTGATGAGGTGGCGACTTGCCTAGGGCTTACCCCGCCTTCCGCCCGATTGTAGCTGAGATAGGCGCCAGCGCCCCCCGACACCCCAAAAAAGGGAATAAGCGGTAGAAAATGGATGGATGGATGTTCTCCCGAAATGTGTTTGTCAAACTTGTTAGGTCTGGCTTCACAGCGTGGCGCATATTAGTAAGAGTGTTAAAGTTGTTTATATCACAACTAACAGTGTACTCTGTATCACCCAGTATGCCTTGCAGTCGTGTGCGTGTTGCTGCGGAAGCTGCACACAACATGTTGCCGGACTAACAATCGGTTTGTTCATGATGTTGAAGGTGTCAAAGTCAATGGCTTCACAGCACACCCTTATTCCTGTCATCAGAATGGACACCATTGGATATTCGCGAGAACGTTAGCGGCTCCCATTGTCTTCATTACTCTGTAAAACGGGTCTAAATAGCTCTGTGAGTAGTGAAGGTGGCCGACCTCTGATGTACTTCAGCGGGCGGGTGGCAGGTGATTGCGGTTCTGATAAAATGTTGGTTCGGGTGGACGGCGGGTGGACGACGACTTTGGTGATGCGGTTGCGGATTATATAATTGCCTATACGCGCATCTCTACTACAAAGACACATATTTGATGTTCAAACTGATAAACATTTTTTTGTGCAAATAATCATTAACTTTAGAGTTTGATGCCAGCAACACGTGACAAAGAAGTTGGGAAAGGTGGCAATAAATACTGGTAATGTTGAGGAATGCTCATCAAACACTTATTTGGAACATCCCACAGGTGTGCAGGCTAATTGGGAACAGGTGGGTGCCATGATTGGCTATAAAAGCAGCTTCCATGAAATGCTAGGTAATTCACAAACAAGGATGCGGCTGTGACGTCTGGGTGGCATCGTGGCGTGTGTTTGCATTCTCGTGGTGCAGCAGAGATGGAACACAGCGTTAAGGTAGGAATGATGATTTATTCCTAACTACAAAAACAAACTAATGACAGAAATACTGGCACATGGGCACTAAAGACAAAACAAACAGAACTAGCATGGAAGCTAGAATGAACTGAAAGCTCTAGTATGTAAACCAACAAAATAGCATGGAAGCTAATAGGGTGAAAAAAGAGTTACCACAATGCGGGAAGCGCGATGTCACTTGTTGCATGTAGCAAACTATAGTCTGAGAACGAATGACAAACAAGGGCGGTCTTAAATAAAGCGAATATTAATCAAATCAGGTGCGTGACGACAAACAAGAAACAGGTGACACTAAATGAGTAACCATGACAACAGAAACCAAACAGGAAGTGCCGCCGGGAACCAAAGACGTCAAATACAACACAGGATGATAACAAAACCAGAATATGACGTGGTCCAAGACGTGGACCATGACAGGGGCGAGGGTCACCAATTTGTAAGCAAATGTCGAACAGTTTTAGAACAACATTTCTCAACGAGCAATAGCAAGGAATTTAAGGATTTTACCATCTACGGTTCGTAAAATAATCAAAACGTTCAGAGAATCTGGAGAAATCGCTGCACGTAAGCGATGATATTACGGGCCTTTGATCCCTCGGGCGGTACTGCGTCAAAAACCGACATCAGTGTGTAAAGGATATCACCACATGGGCTCAGGAACACTTCATAAAACCACTGTCAGTAACTACAGTTGGTCGCTACATCTGTAAGTGCAAGTTAAAACTCTACTATGCAAAGCGAAACCCATTTATCAACAACACCCAGGAACGCTGCCGGCTTCGCTGGGCCCAAGCTCATCTCAGATGGACTAATGTTAAGTGGAAAAGTGTTCCGTGGTCTGACGAGTCCACATTTCAAATTATGTTTGGAAACTGTGGACGGAAAGAGGAAAAGAACCATCCGGACTGTTGTAGGTGCAAAGTTGAAAAGCCAGCATGTGTGATGGTATGGGGGTGCATTAGTGCCCAAGGCATGGGTAACTTACACATCTGTGAAGGCACCATTAATGCTGAAAGGTACATACAGGTTTTGGAACAACATATGTTGTCATCCAAGCAACGTTATCATGGACGCCCCTGCTTATTTCAGCAAAACAATGCCAAGCCACGTGTTACAACAGCGTGGCTTCGTAGTAAAAGAGTGCGGGTACTTTCCTGGCCCGCCTGCAGTCCAGACATGTCTCCCATCGAAAATTTGTGGCGCATTATGAAGCGTAAAATACGACAACAAGACCCCGGATTGTTGAACAACTTAAGCTGTACATCAAGCAAGAATGGTTAAGGTTTAATTCCACTTCCAAAGTTTCAACAATTAGTTTCCTCAGTTCCTAAACGTTTATTGAGTGTTGTCAAAAGAAAAGGTGATGTACATATAAACATACACACATGGTAAACATGTGTGTATGTTTATATATATATATATAATGTGTGTATAAATGTGTATCATATAAAATCGCTAATGATAATCTTTAGCATGTCTATGGTAAATACAATGTAAATTAGCATCGAGCTTGCATTTTAAAATGCTTTGTTGGCATGGAAAATGATTACCATCGTAACAAAGAGGCTGTCTGAGTTTGCTCTGAGTGCTCGACTGATTGTTTCCCAACCAAGTGCGTAAGTCTGCAACAGGACGTGACCTTAGATCAGGGGTAGGGAACCTATGGCTCTAGAGCCAGATGTGGCTCTTTTGATGACTGCATCTGGCTCTCGGATAAATCTGAGCTGACATTGCTTAGCATGAAAAGTAATGAATGATTCCACTTGTAATCACAGTGTTAAAAATAACGTTCAAAATATAAAACATCCTCATGCATTTTTATTCCATCCATTTTCTACCGCACCTGTTAAAGAAGTTGCGTAATGGTAAGAAGTTATTTATTTATTATTGGTTAGTGTGGGGCTTGCCCCTCTGGGGGTTCTTCAGACCACCAAGCACCGACATGAGAGCCTGTTTCAGGGTTACAATATTGTTTTATTTTTCAATAGTCTCTCAGTTGCTTGCGCTCTGGCTCCAGCCCCAACCCTGTCTCTCCTACTGGCTGCGGCTTATAACAGAGCGACAGGTGATTAGATAACAAGGCCCTGGTGGACCATCTACGCACCTGTCGCTGATTTTGAGGCCTGTCCTGGCACACCCCAGTTCGCTGCAGGCTCGCAGGCCACGCCCCCTCCAGTTAGCTTCAGAATAACAATGTTATTACAAAGAATAAGACACCTCTTATACCCTAGAAATGTTGGTCTTACTTAAAAATGCACACAATTAGTTGTGTTCAGTGTTAAGAAAAATATTATACGTCTCTTATGGAAATACTTTTTGAAATATTTGGCTTTTTGGCTCTCTCAGCCAAAAAGGTTCCCGACCCCTGCCTTAGATAGTAGGTATTTGGTGTTACATGTCTCGGTACCCGGTAGTACCGACAAACTTTGGTCAGTTCGGCAAACGTACCGAATAAGGTACCCATCCTTAATGCTCCTCCAAGTCTAATATGTCGTGGTTCAGGTGCACCGAGGGCATGGTCGCTTTGGCATACAGTACTGGGAGCACATACTGAAGATAATACAATAAAACAAAATGGGGCAGGGGGGCTTATCTGGACCTCCCAGGTTAAACAGAAAAGTCTGTGTTGCGTGTTTGAACTACAGGCGCCGTCCTCCCGCACCTTACTCAAAGCAAGACAACCCTCATGTGGGGAATGCAACCCCCCCCCCCCCCCCCCCCCCCCCCCAGGCAATCACCCAAAAGAGCCGATTGTAAATGTTCAGAATTGACTTTAGAGATTTCTCCTTATCTACGGCTTTCATACCTCATCCCCTTCAAACCCATCCCTGGATGCGATGCCCGTGGTCGGGCGGTGACGGTGGCCAAGACGGGAGTTAAAACAAAAGCAGAGACAGGCTTTGGATTGGGTTTCATTTTGATTTGTGTTGCAGCAGGAATGCCGGCAGACATTTTATGCCTGTCATCCACAAAGAAGAGCCAACTTTCTTTTATTTTTTTTTTATTTTTTATATAACCTCATGGTTCAGACATCTGAGGTCCGACAAGCAGAGAACATGCTCGTGGAATCATGCATCCATCTGCGTGTGACTCTAGACTCTAGTCGGCAACCCAAAATGTCCAAAGAGACATATTGGACCAAAAATACAAGAAAAAAAAATCCGTCTGGAAATTAAAAGTCTTATATTAGTGTTATAGTGAAGGCAACACATGATGTAATCAATCAATCAATCAATGTTTATTTATATAGCCCCAAATCACAAATGTCTCAAAGGACTGCACAAATCATTATGACTACAACATCCTCGGAAGAACCCACAAAAGGGCAAGGAAAACTCACACCCAGTGGGCAGGGAGAATTCACACCCAGTGGGACGCCAGTGACAATGCTGACTATGAGAAACCTTGGAGAGGACCTCAGATGTGGGCAACCCCCCCCCCCTCTAGGGGACCGAAAGCAATGGATGTCGAGCGGGTCCAACATGATACTGTGAAAGTTCAATCCATAGTGGCTCCAAGACAGCAGCGAGAGTCCCGTCCACAGGAAACCATCTGAAGCGGATCAGCAGCGTAGAGATGTCCCCAACCGATACAGGCGAGCGGTCCATCCTGGGTCCCGACGAGCGGTCCATCCTGGGTCTCGACTCTGGACAGTCAGTACTTCATCCATGGTCATCGGACCGGACCCCCTCCACAAGGGAGGGGGGGACATAGGAGAAAGAAAAGAAGCGGCAGATCAACTGGTCTAAAAGGGAGGTCTATTTAAAGGCTAGAGTATACAAATGAGTTTTAAGATGAGACTTAAATGCTTCTACTGAGGTAGCATCTCGAACTGTTACCGGGAGGGCATTCCAGAGTACTGGAGCCCGAACGGAAAACGCTCTATAGCCCGCAGACTTTTTGTAAGTGTCTATATTAGCTATAGTTGTTAAAGTCTTAGTCAAGTGGGTGTGACCCCAGGATGTAGAGACGGGGGACAAGGTGGAATTATATAAAAATGAAAACATTTCATTAGACAAAAAAGGATAACTAAGGGTGATGGGGCAGAAACGCACACCATGAAATCTGGCCGAAATAGGTTCCTCAGATTTCGGCAGGAGACAGGGCCAGGGCACACTGAGTAGGGCAAGAGTCCAACAAAAGTAATCCTTTCACCTCAGGGGGACTAGGAGATAAACACACAAGAGGTTAGGGAATTCAGGACAAAGTAGCGAAAACATACCCGGTCTGGTGAAGCAGGTGCATGCACGACAGGAGTACCGGAGACAATAACCGGCGAAGCCAAGCTGACAGTGATGAGCCTAAATACCGGTGTGCTAATTGCAAACAGGTGGGCCTCAAGGTCCGCCCCTCGCCAAGGACGAATCACTAAAAGCACAGCTGCAGACCAAAGAGAAGGCAGGAAAACAGTAAAAACACAACAATAGTAGCCTACTATCAAAATTAATTTGTGTCTCATGCTGACGCAAATATTCGTTACAGAAATTTTGAAATGTGAATATATTTTTTTACATTGGAAAACATTAATAAAACATAGGTTTATCAGAGTGTGAGATAACTTCTGGAAATTACTGGTTTAGAATGGCCAGAATGTGTGTGTCCAAGTTGAAGGAAACTGCAGCCTGTCTTCTTCTAATGGATTCATTATAATCTTTGCAAGCGAGGTAATGTTTGCTGTGGTCTGGACCAACATGGCACACAAACAAAAATCTGTTATGTAAGGACTAGGGAAGGAGGACGGCATGACAACAATGGATCAAGCTCAACAGATTTATTGAGTGCTTGATGATTGTATGGGGTGTGTATGCTACCATGTGTTTGACTAGAAAACTATGTGTGGAAATTAACCGTATGTAAATACCGTAAGGTTTGTTTAAGTGGATGTACAGCGTCCGAATCCGAGGGGAAGAAGCCAAGAGGTCCGAGGTCCGAGCGGGGTCGTAGGCAGGAAGGAGAAGTCCGGAACTCCAAAACAGGGGTTAAGGATCGGCGAGGACAAACAAGGTCCAGGAGGGAAAGGCAACAGTGGAAGCTGAGACACGAGTGACTGTGGGGGAAAACAAGACACAAAAATGGGATCATGAAAAAGGCACGAGGAAACAAGCAAACGAGCGAGATCAGGAGGGAAGTCGGAGACGCAAAGTTTTCTGCGAACAGAGCTACGTTCCGACGAAGGGAGGTCAGCGACGAGGCTCTTTTATCCTGTCGTCCGTTATTAACTCCAGGTGCGTTGATTGCAGATTGCCTCCGGCTGCGGCTGTGAGTGGGCGCGGTCTGGGAAATGAAGTGAATTATATTTTTATAGCGCTTTTTCTCTAGTGACTCAAAGCGCTTTACATAGTGACACCCAATATCTAAATTACATTTAAACCAGTGTGGGTGACACTGGGAGCAGGTGGGTGAAGTGTCTTGCCCAAGGACACAACGGCAGTGACTAGGATGGCGGAAGCGGGGATCGAACCTGCAACCCTCAAGTTGCTGGCAAGGCTGCTCTACCAACCAAGCTGTAACGCCCCAGTCTGTGCGGCGAGCGCGAGGGCGTGTCTGGCGGCGCTCACAGCGAAGCTTCTAGGTGCTCTCACAGAAGAGGGAAAAACAGACTGCGCGTGCGCCGTAACAAAATCAGAAATACAGCCAATATTAAATAGAGATAATGTCTTGAGGCATGCAAATATAAATTAAATACACAGAGGACATACGTAAAGGATATCAAAAGTGCTCAAATATACAAACTCCATATCTATATGAGTTGGGAAATTGTGTTAGATGTAAATTTAAACAGAATACAATGATTTGCAAATCATTTTCAAGCCATATTCAGTTGAATAAACTACAACAAGATATTTGATGTTCAAATTCATCAACTTTATTTTTTTTGCAAATAATAATTATCTTAAAATTTCATGGCTGCAACACGTGCTTTGTAAAAAAAAGAGTGCGGGTATTTTCCTGGCCCGCCTGCAGTCCAGATCTGTCTCCCATGGAAAATGTGTGGCGCATTATGAAGCGTAAAATAGGACAGCGGAGACCCCGGACTGTTGAAGGACTGAAGCTCTACATAAAACAAGAATGGGAAAGAATTCCACTTTCAAAGCTTCAAAAATGTGTCTCCTCAGTTCCCAAACGTTTATTGAGTGTTGTTAAAAGAAAAGGTGATGCAACACAGTGGTGAACATGCCCTTTCCCAACTACTTTGGCATGTGTTGCAGCCATGAAATTGTAAGTTAATTATTATTTGCAAAAAAAAAATAAAGTCTATGAGTTTAAACATGAAATATGTTGTCTTTGTAGCATATTCAACTGAATATGGCTTGAAAATGATTTGCAAATCATTGTATTCTGTTTATATTTACATCTAACACAATTTCCCAACTCATATGAAAACGGGGTTTGTATATAAAAATAAAATGACGGTTGATTTCGGAACTAGTAATTAAGAGTTGGACAATATCGGAATTCCGGGGAAAAAAAAAAGCCATTATCGGACATCTCTACTTAAAACATTGCTTGTAAAATGAATACAAGTTTTATGATGGCATCCATTTTGTCATGATCCGCTGTACGGATCATATCATATTCTACTTTAGTTCCGTTATTGTATTCCATCCATCCATCCATTTTCTACCGCTTATTCCCTTTCGGGGTCGCGGGGGGCGCTGGCGCCTATCTCAGCTACAATCGGGCGGAAGGCGGGGTACACCTTGGACAAGTCGACACCTCATCACAGGGTCAACACAGATAGACAGACAACATTCACACACTAGGGACCATTTAGTGTTGCCAATCAACCTATCCCCAGGTGCATGTCTTTGGAGGTGGGAGGGGCCTATCCCCAGGTGCATGTCTTTGGCGGTGGGAGGGGCCTATCCCCAGGTGCATGTCTTTGGAAGTGGGAGGAAGCCGGAGTACCCGGAGGGAACCCACGCATTCACGGGGAGAACATGCAAACTCCACACAGAAAGATCCCGAGCCTGGATTTGAACCCAAGACTGCAGGACCTTCGTATTGTGAGGCAGACGCACTAACCCCTCTTCCACCGTGAAGCCTTATAGTTCTGTTACCATAGTTTCCTATTTGTTTCACCTGCTTCTTTTTTCCGGACTCACACCTGTTAGTAATTACTCTACTTATTTGAGCCTGCCTTCTTTGTTCTCTCGTTCTCGCTTTCTAGTTTGTGTTACACGCAGTTTTGTGTTTCACTACAGTGACGATTCCGATTCCATGTGTGTACTTGCTAGCTTCCACGCTAAGCCTTTTGTTCCTGTAGCTCTCATGCTAGTAGTTTTGTTCTGCCTTTTGTGCCTCGTGCAAGTTTTTCTGTTCTTAATCTGTTTTTAGTGTTAAATAATTCAATTATTTCTTACCTTCACGCTGTGTTGGAGCCCGACTGCATCATTGTGAGAATGCACCGCATCACGATGCCCTCGTAATCGTTAGATTTGACCCTGGAATGGAAAGATAATTAGCATATTTAGCATCAATAATTCTGCGATGAGGTGGCGACTTGTCCAGGGTGTACGCCGCCTTCTTCCCGATTGTAGCTGAGATAGGCACCAGCGCCCCCCGCGACCCCAAAGGGAATAAGCGGTAGGAAATGGATGATTCCGATTCCATGTTTGTACTTGCTAGCTTCCACGCGAAGCCTTTTGTTCCTCTAGCTCTCATGCTAGTAGTTTTGTTCCGCCTTTTGTGCCCCGTGCAAGTTTTTCCGTTCTTAATTTGTTTTTAGTGTTGAATAATTCAATTATTTCTTACCTTCACGCTGTGGAGCCCGACTGCATCATTGAGAGAATGACCCGCATCACGATGCCCCCGTAATCGTTACATTTGACCCTGGAATGGAAAGATAATTTGCATATTTAGCATCAATAATTCTGCGATGAGGTGGCGTCTTGTCCAGGGTGTACGCCGCCTTCTGCCCGATTGTAGCTGAGATAGGCACCAGCGACCCCAAAGGGAATAAGCGGTAGGAAATGGATGATTCCAATTCCATGTTTGTACTTGCTAGCTTCCACGCTAAGCCTTTTTTTCCTCTAGCTCTCATGCTAGTAGTTTTGTTTTGCCTTTTGTACTTTGTGCAAGTTTTTCTGTTCTTAGTCTGTTTTTAGTGTTAAATAATTCAATTATTTCTTACTTTCACGCTGTGTTGGAGCCCGACTGCATCATTGAGAGAATGACCCGCATCACGATGCCCTCGTAATCGTTACATTTGACCCTGGAATGGAAAGATAATTAGCATATTTAGCATCAATAATTCTGCGATGAGGTGGCGACTTGTCCAGGGTGTACTCCGCCTTCTTCCCGATTGTAGCTGAGATAGGCACCAGCGCCCCCCGCGACCCCAAAGGGAATAAGCGGTAGGAAATGGATGATTCCGATTCCATGTTTGTACTTGCTAGCTTCCACGCTAAGCCTTTTGTTCCTCTAGCTCTCATGCTAGTAGTTTTGTTCCGCCTTTTGTGCCCCGTGCAAGTTTTTCCGTTCTTAATTTGTTTTTAGTGTTGAATAATTCAATTATTTCTTACCTTCACGCTGTGGAGCCCGACTGCATCATTGAGAGAATGACCCGCATCACGATGCCCCCGTAATCGTTACATTTGACCCTGGAATGGAAAGATAATTAGCATATTTAGCATCAATAATTCTGCGATGAGGTGGCGACTTGTCCAGGGTGTACGCCGCCTTCTGCCCGATTGTAGCTGAGATAGGCACCAGCGACCCCAAAGGGAATAAGCGGTAGGAAATGGATGATTCCAATTCCATGTTTGTACTTGCTAGCTTCCACGCTAAGCCTTTTGTTCCTCTAGCTCTCATGCTAGTAGTTTTGTTTTGCCTTTTGTGCCTCGTACAAGTTTTTCCGTTCTTAGTCTGTTTTTAGTGTTAAATAATTCAATTATTTCTTACTTTCACGCTGTGTTGGAGCCCGACTGCATCATTGAGAGAATGACCCGCATCACGATGCCCTCGTAATCGTTACATTTGACCCTGGAATGGAAAGATAATTAGCATATTTAGCATCAATAATTCTGCGATGAGGTGGCGACTTGTCCAGGGTGTACGCCGCCTTCTTCCCGATTGTAGCTGAGATAGGCACCAGCGCCCCCCGCGACCCCAAAGGGAATAAGCGGTAGGAAATGGATGATTCCGATTCCATGTTTGTACTTGCTAGCTTCCACGCTAAGCCTTTTGTTCCTCTAGCTCTCATGCTAGTAGTTTTGTTCCGCCTTTTGTGCCCCGTGCAAGTTTTTCCGTTCTTAATTTGTTTTTAGTGTTGAATAATTCAATTATTTCTTACCTTCACGCTGTGGAGCCAGACTGCATCATTGAGAGAATGACCCGCATCACGATGCCCCCGTAATCGTTACATTTGACCCTGGAATGGAAAGATAATTAGCATATTTAGCATCAATAATTCTGCGATGAGGTGGCGACTTGTCCAGGGTGTACGCCGCCTTCTGCCCGATTGTAGCTGAGATAGGCACCAGCGACCCCAAAGGGAATAAGCGGTAGGAAATGGATGATTCCAATTCCATGTTTGTACTTGCTAGCTTCCACGCTAAGCCTTTTTTTCCTCTAGCTCTCATGCTAGTAGTTTTGTTTTGCCTTTTGTACTTTGTGCAAGTTTTTCTGTTCTTAGTCCGTTTTTAGTGTTAAATAATTCAATTATTTCTTACTTTCACGCTGTGTTGGAGCCCGACTGCATCATTGAGAGAATGACCCGCATCACGATGCCCTCGTAATCGTTAGATTTGACCCTGGAATGGAAAGATAATTAGCATATTTAGCATCAATAATTCTGCGATGAGGTGGCGACTTGTCCAGGGTGTACGCCGCCTTCTTCCCGATTGTAGCTGAGATAGGCACCAGCGCCCCCCGCGACCCCAAAGGGAATAGGCGGTAGGAAATGGATGATTCCGATTCCATGTTTGTACTTGCTAGCTTCCA
Source organism: Nerophis ophidion (assembly GCF_033978795.1). Classification (NCBI taxonomy): domain Eukaryota; kingdom Metazoa; phylum Chordata; class Actinopteri; order Syngnathiformes; family Syngnathidae; genus Nerophis; species Nerophis ophidion. The sequence continues at coordinate 1,855,070 of NC_084630.1, read as the reverse complement.
CGCGAAGCCTTTTGTTCCTCTAGCTCTCATGCTAGTAGTTTTGTTCCGCCTTTTGTGCCCCGTGCAAGTTTTTCCGTTCTTAATTTGTTTTTAGTGTTGAATAATTCAATTATTTCTTACCTTCACGCTGTGGAGCCCGACTGCATCATTGAGAGAATGACCCGCATCACGATGCCCCCGTAATCGTTACATTTGACCCTGGAATGGAAAGATAATTAGCATATTTAGCATCAATAATTCTGCGATGAGGTGGCGACTTGTCCAGGGTGTACGCCGCCTTCTGCCCGATTGTAGCTGAGATAGGCACCAGCGACCCCAAAGGGAATAAGTGGTAGGAAATGGATGATTCCAATTCCATGTTTGTACTTGCTAGCTTCCACGCTAAGCCTTTTTTTCCTCTAGCTCTCATGCTAGTAGTTTTGTTTTGCCTTTTGTACTTTGTGCAAGTTTTTCTGTTCTTAGTCTGTTTTTAGTGTTAAATAATTCAATTATTTCTTACTTTCACGCTGTGTTGGAGCCCGACTGCATCATTGAGAGAATGACCCGCATCACGATGCCCTCGTAATCCTTACATTTGACCCTGGAATGGAAAGATAATTAGCATATTTAGCATCAATAATTCTGCGATGAGGTGGCGACTTGTCCAGGGCGTACCCCGCCTTTCGCCCGATTGTAGCTGAGATAGGCGCCAGCGCCCCCCGCGACCCAGAAAGGGAATAAGCGGTAGAAAATGGATGGATGGAATTCTGCGATGAGGTGGCGACTTGTCCAGGGTGTACGCCGCCTTCTGCCCGATTGTGGCTGAGATAGGCACCAGCGCCCCCCGCGACCCCAAAGGGAATAAGCGGTTGAAAATGGATGGCTGGATAGTAAAAGCGGCCCTCTTAGGGCAACCATAACTGCCATGTGGTTCTCAATGAAAACCAGTTTGACTTGCCTGATCTACTGCAATGGTTTTTGTGCAAGTAGAGAGAAGTCACTTTGGACAAACATACTGAAGTGATGACTTGTCCCTCTTCCGGATGCTGTGAGGTGTGGCCGACATGCAAACAAGTCCTGTCGAAGAAAAAAAACGGGTTAAATCCCTCAAGACAGAGACGCCGAACACAGGAATTTGGCGTTTGCATGGAAGTAATTTTGTATTGTTTGTTTGAAATGTGTCTCCTTTTTTTTTTTTTTGGAGTGGGTGTTTTTTGCTCCCTTTCAACAGTCTCTCCACATGGCCTCCTGTCTCCTTTGTCTTTTTATAGCCTCCTTCTGGGAGAAGCTGCACTCTCCCCGAACGCAACACAAGCCAAAACACCTCTCAGTTCCTCGGCCAAGGCCCGTTACCCAGGGAATAGAACCCTCCCTTACGAGTCCACGCCTTCTCTCATCCCCCCGGTCCCGTCGGTGCCGGACACAGATTTGTGTGTGTGTGTGTGTGTGTGTGTGTGTGTGTGTGTGTGTGTGTGGTGAATCATAATGTTGGACTGTGAAAGTCAAGCGTGGGCTTTGGGTTATTCCTGTCACCTTTCTGTCATCTTCATTTCATCATCTTCCCCCCGCAGTGGAAAAGCGAGTGGATCCTTCTTTGCACTATGAAATCATTTGGACAAGTTTATTGAAAAAGTATGCTGACCAGTGCGCGCTCCTCACTACCACTTTTGGTATTTTCCTCTCTTCTGTTCACCTTTTTCTCACAAAACGGGAATTTGTTTCTCCATCTGCGATCTATCTCTCGAGGTGAAATGTCCTGCTGGTCGCTCAATATCACTTGCAATTTTCGTGCCTTGGTTTTTGGCTGAGAATATGTCCATGGTCTATGACAATCTCTGATAATATTTTGATAAAAAGTTATATGTTAAAATGTAATTTAGACAGTAAGAAGAGATTTTAAATGGTCTATACCACTTTTTGTATGCATATGTATATTTATATCTATACATCAATCAATCAATGTTTATTTATATAGCCCCAAATCACAAATGTCTCAAAGGACTGCACAAATCATTACGACTACAACATCCTCGGAAGAACCCACAAAAGGGCAAGGAAAACTCACACCCAGTGGGCAGGGAGAATTCACATTCAGTGGGACGCCAGTGACAATGCTGACTATGAGAAACCTTGGAGAGGACCTCAGATGTGGGCAACCCCCCCCCCCTCTAGGGGACCGAAAGCAATGGATGTCGAGCGGGTCTAACATGATACTGTGAAAGTTCAATCCATAGTGGCTCCAAGACAGCAGTGAGAGTCCCGTCCACAGGAAACCATCTCAAGCGGATCAGCAGCGTAGAGATGTCCCCAACCGATACAGGCGAGCGGTCCATCCTGGGTCTCGACTCATGTATTCGTGCGTCTATATGTATATAGTATGTGTATATATTTATATGTATATGTATGTCTATATGTGTATATATACATATATGTATGTATAAATACATGTATGTATGTAAATATGTATATCTATGTATACATATACTTATATATGCATACATATATACATACATGTATGTATATGTATGCATATATGTATGTTTGTGTACATCTATACTCTATATCTATGTGTGTGTATATTTCAATCAATCAATCAATGTTTACTTATATAGCCCTTTATTTATATGTATGTATGTGTATATTTGTATTTGTATGTACATATGTGTATACACATACGTATATGTGTATAAATGTACATATGTGTATATATGTATGTATAGATACATGTATATATATGTATGTGTTTGTATATATATGTGTGTATATAGGTATATATATATTAATATATATATATATATATATACATACATACATAATAATGTGTATGTATTTGTGTGTATTTGTATATGTATTTATGTTTATATGTATATGTATGCATACATACTTATATATGCATACATATTTACATACATGTATGTATATGTATGCAAATATACATGTATATATGTATGTTTATGTGTATATATACTGTATATCTCTGTGTGCGTATGTATATGTATTTATGTATTTATATGTATATATGTGTATACATATTTGTATGTAAATGGTAAAATGGTAAATGGGTTGTACTTGTGTAGCGCTTTTCCACCCCTTTTTAAGGAGCCCAAAGCGCTTTGACAGTATTTCTACATTCGCCCATTCACACACACATTCACACACTGATGGAGGGAGCTGCCATGCAAGGCGCTCACCAGGACCCATCAGGAGCAAGGGGGAAGTGTCTTGCCCAAGGACACAACAGACATGACTAGGACGGTAGAAGGTGGGGATTGAACCAGTAACCCTCAGATTACTGGCATAGCCACTCTACCAACTTCGCCACGCCATCCCCATGTATATATGTATGTGTATATATATATATATATATATGTGTATACATGTACGTATATATGTATATATACTGTATATATATATATATGTGAATTGTGAATTATATTTATATAGCGCTTTTCTCTAGTGACTCAAAGCGCTTTACATAGTGAAACCCAATATCTAAGTTACATATAAACCAGTGTGGGTGGCACTGGGGGCAGGTGGGTAAAGTGTCTTGCCCAAGGACACCACGGCAGTGACTAGATGGCGGAAGCGGGAATCGAACCTGCAACCCTCAAGTTGCTGGCACGGCCGCTCTACCAACTGAGCTATGCTACCCCATATATATATATATACATACATATTTATTTATTAAAGGTAAATTGAGCAAAATGGCTATTTCTGGCAATTTATTTAAGTGCGTATCAAAGTGGTAGCCCTTCGCATTAATCAGTACCCAAAATGTGTGTGTGTGCGTATATATATATATATATATATATATATATATATATATATATATATATATATATATATATATACATATGTGTATATATGTCTGTGTGCATATGTATTCAAATGTGTACATATGTATGTGTGTGTGTGTATATATATATATATATATATATATATATATATATATATATATATATATATCCATCCATCCATCCATTTTCTACCGCTTATTCCCTTTTGGGGTTGCGGGGGGCGCTGGCGCCTATCTCAGCTACAATCGGGCGGAAGGCTGGGTACACCCTGGACAAGTCGCCACCTCATCGCAGGGCCAACACAGATAGACAGACAACATTCACACCCACATTCACACACTAGGGCCAATTTAGTGTTGCCAATCAACCTATCCCCAGGTGCATGTCTTTGGAGGTGGGAGGAAGCCGGAGTACCCGGAGGGAACCCACGCATTCACGGGGAGAACATGCAAACTCCACACAGAAAGATCCCGAGCCTGGATTTGAACCCAGGACTGCAGGAACTTCGTATTGTGAGGCAGACGCACTAACCCCTCTGCCACCGTGAAGCCATATATATATATATATATATATATATATATATATATATATATATATATATATATATATATATATATATATATGGTAACCCTCAGGCAGGTCTTGGTCTGCTAGTTTTCTGCACACCAGGATTCAGACGACCGTTTTCACACTTGACCAAAAGAACCGATGTGGCACGGCAACCGCACCAGGGTTTATTTTAACAGAACTGAACACGACAATATGACCTTTGGAGGAAAAAATAATACCTTAGAACCATGAATGGCGCGTACTACTTCCTGCGACCTACAGTAGTCAAGCCTACAGCTAAGACTGGGGCCATGTTTCTCGGCACCACACACACACACACACACACACACACACACACACATAGAGGACATGCTCGTTTATCTTCCGGCCACAGTGGCATAGGCAGGGAGCTGGCACTGCACAGATGTCCACTAAGTGCTGATGGAGGATGTGAGCAATAGATGTGCTCCTTAGCGCTGCTGATGCAGCCGGATGCTGCTGTGCCCCGCCACCATCATTATTCCTCCGCAGCGTCGAGGAGGGGCAAGCGAGCAACGGGAGTTAGCATATGTTTGCATTTGCTGTCCCTCTAAAAAGCATAATTAGCAGCGGCCGGCCAGGAAGGAGAGGAGGCGCCGCGGATTAAAGTCCCAGGTAAAGCGCCGCGATCCCCGGCTTCAAAGTCATCAATCCTCGCGGGTGTGCTGGCCGAGAGGGTCTGATGCCGTGGACAGTAACTCACTCCGAGGGTAGCGCGGCAAAGACTTCAATAATGACATCACCCCTCGCACTGAGAGACGGGGCCGGATTTCAGGGCCCTTCCCGGCACTTTGAAGTCCCTCCTTGACGAGGGCTTTGCGGCTCGCCTGATACTGGCCACGCTGCTCCCTGCACACATTGGCCACAGAAGCCACCCGGGTGGCTTATCAGATTTGTGGAGGCTTAACGGCGGAGTGTGTATGTACCATGATAAAGTGTGTGTGTGTGTGTGTGTGTGGAGGGAGCGGCGGGTGAAGAGGGAAAGGGTCATATCTCTTACAATCCACCCCTCACAGCTAATTTAGGCCTGAGTTAGCATGTCCACATTTTCTCTTCAACCAATTGCGTTTTGTTTTTTTTGTCTTTAAAGGGGAACATTATCACAATTTCAAAAGGGTTAAAAACAATAAAAATCAGTTCCCAGTGGCTTGTTGTATTTTTTTGAAGTTTTTTTCAAAATTTTACCGGTCCCAGAATATCCCTAAATAAAGCTTTAAAGTGCCTTATTTTCGCTACCTTCCAAACCACTATCCATTTCCCTGTGACGTCACACAGTGCTGCCAATGTAAACAAACAATGGGAATACCACAGCAAGATATAGCGACATTAGCTCGGATTCAAACTCGGATTTCAGCGACTCAAGCGATTCAACAGATTACGCATGTATTGAAACAGATGGTTGGAGTATGAAAGTATTGTAGAAGACACTGAAGCAAATAGCTATTGACGCTATTCATAGCCATAGCATGGCCGAATAGCTGCGTTAGCATCGCCGGTAAAATGTGCGGACCAAACGATCAGGACTTTCGCATCTTTTGACACTGGAGCAACTTAAATCCTTTGATTGGTAAGTGTTTGTTTTGCATTAAATGTGGGTGGAAGGAAACGTAATATAGTTGCAAATGCATCTGCAGGTTATCCATACATCTCTGTGCCATGTCTGCTTTAGCACCGCCGGTAAATAGCATGTTGGCATCGATTAGCGTAGCATATTAGCATCGATTAGCTGGCAGTCAACATCAACTCACCTTTGTGATTTCGTTGATTATCGTTGCAAATGCATCTGCAGGTTATCCATACATCTCTGTGCCATGTCTGTCATCGCCGGTAAAATGTGGAGACACTCTGGTACATTCAATGGGGGTCTGGCGGCAGACACTTTGGCATCTTGGGGCCAGTGGTGCAACTTGAATCCCTCCCTGTTAGTGTTGTTACACCCTCCGACAACACACCCACCAGGCATGATGTCTCCAAGGTTCCAAAAAATAGTCAAAAAAACGGAAAATAACAGAGCTGAGACCCGGTGTTTGTAATGTGTTGAAAATGAAAATGGCGGGTGTGTTACCTCGGCGACGTCACATTCTGACATCGCCTCCAGCGCGATAAACAGAAAGGTGTTTAATTCGCCAAAATTCACCCATTTAGAGTTCGGAAATCGGTTAAAAAAATAGATGGTCTTTTTTTCTGCACCATCAAGGTATATATTGACGCTTACATAGGTCTGCTGATAATGTTCCCCCTTTAAAAGGGAACATTGTCACCCTTTAAAGGGAACATTGTCACCCATTAAAGGGGAACATTATCAGCAGACCTATGTAAGCGTCAATATATACCTTGATGGTGCAGAAAAAAAGACCATCTATTTTTTTAACCGATTTCCGAACTCTAAATGGGTGAATTTTGGCGAATTAAACGTCTTTCTATTTATCGCTTTCGAAGTGATGTCACCTAGGTAGTCAACACCAATTTCTCCACCACATTACACACAGCAACCCACTTCTCCAAAGTGGGCTGGCTCAGGGTGGAGGACAGAGTCAAACAACTTGCACTGAGCCTAGTCTATAAAATCCGCTACACCTCTTTGATACCGAAGTACATGTCAAATTACTTCCTTAACGTACATGACCGCCGTAACCACAACACCAGGGGGAGCTCCACAAACCACGTTAAACCCAGATTCCGATCTAAAAGGTCTTAACTCATTCTCTTTCTATACCACATCAATGTGGAATGCACTCCCAACAGGTATAAAAGTAAGTGCATCTCTATATTCCTTCAAAAGCGCTCTAAAACAACACCTCCAGGCAACTTCAACACTTTACTAATACCCTCCTCCATTCACATCCCATCTCCCCGGATTATAAACAACTCAAATGTACTTCTAATGTATATACTTGTTCTTATGCTATGTGAACTCACTATGTTCTCTGCTGGCTGTACACTTTTAACCACTAATATCAGTCAAAATGAAAGCTTGTTCCCATAGGCACCAAAAACTGTTAATAACGTTTAGACAAAAGTGTATATTATATATATACTATTATATATATAGTATTTATATAGATGTGTGTGTGTGTGTGTGTATTTTGGGTATATACATGTGTGTATGTATGTGATTGTGTGTATATATATATATATATATATATATGTAGGTGTGGGAAAAAATCACAAGACTACTTCATCTCTACAGATCTGTTTCATGAGGGGTTCCCTCAATCATCAGGAGATTTTAATGGAAGCATTCACATACAATGGTTTATATAGAGCACAGAGTGGGTGGGTACAAGCAGGCGTAGGGTGTGGTGATTGGCTCATGTGTTACCTAGGAGGTGTTTCCGTCTATGGCGGCATGTTGAAATGATTTCACTGCGCTTGTTGAGGGATGATAGATCTGGATGATATATAATAAACAGTTTCTCTTTTAAGCATAGGTTGCATCTTTTATTACCACTGTTGTAAGGTGTGCTGGATGCAAGAATTTGCCATGTTATTGAATATTCAACATTATTGTCTTTGAGGTTCCAAATGTGTTTGCTGAGTTCTGTAGAATTCTGCAAAGTCTGGTTTCTAAAGGAGGCGTTGTGATTATTCCATCTTGTTTTGAACGCTGCTTCGGTTAATCCTACGTACATGTCGGATGTGTTAATGTCCTTGCGTATTACCTTTGCTTGGTAAACGACTGATGTCTGTAAGCACCTTCCGTTGAGAGGGCAATCAGGTTTCTTGCGACAGTTACATTCATTATTGGTTTCAGAGTCGTTTAGTCTGGGGGTAGGCAGTCCTTTTGCAATTGCTTTGTTGTGGTTTGAAATGATTTGTTGCATGTTATTCATACAGCTGTAGCTCAATTTAATGTTGTTCTTGTTGAATATTTTTCTTAGGGTGTTGCCTTTGGGGAAGTGTTTGTCGATCAGAGTGAGGAACTTGCGGCCGATGCTGGTTGAGACGTCTTTGCTGAATGGCGGATTGTACCAGATGATGTTGTTTCGTTTTCTGCTCTTTTTTGGTTGGTTTCCTGGGGTGGGTTCATAGGTGCGCTCTACCACGGTATCGAGCACTATTCTCCGGATAATCCAATCAAGACATATATATATATATATATATATATATATAAATATATATAAGACATGCACCTGGGGATAGGTTGATTGGCAACACTAAATGGTCCCTAGTGTGTGAATGTGAGTGTGAATGTTGTCTGTCTATCTGTGTTGGCCCTGCGATGAGGTAGCGACTTGTCCAGGGTGTACCCCGCCTTCCGCCCGATTGTAGCTGAGATAGGCACCAGCACCCCCCGCGACCCCAAAAGGGAATAAGCGGTAGAAAATTGATGGATGTATATAGATTGTATATATGTGTGTACATATATGTGTGTGTTGTGTATATATGTGTGTGTGCATATGTATATATGTAAGTGTGTGTGAATTTAAATGTATTATATATAGATAATATATAGCATCTATGCAGCAACCACTAAATTGAATTATATTATATATATTATTGTGTTATATATTGTGTGGATATATATATATATATATATATATATATATATATTGTATATGTATAGGGGTGGGACCAAATAAGTTGACTTCTTCCCACTCCCTTTTGAGCCAATCTTGACATCTACAAAAGATTAGTCACATGTAATGTTTTCAATGTAGGTGTAAAAATAATGTATTTATCTATTTCTTTTGTATTTTATGTCATTCTCTTGTTTTGTTTGCATGGCTCAAAATAAATCATTCATTCATACATATCCTACTAAATAAGACCTACACTGTTTCAATGTCCATTTCTCTGTTGATGACTGAAGTTCTGATATCAACCAAAGCTCCTCATCCCACCCCTCGGATTGTAAATATTGTAAATAATTCAATGTATATACTATGATGATTAACTTGTGTGATGACTGTATTATGTTGATAGTATATATTTGTACCATGAATTGATTAACGTGGACCCCGACTTTAACAAGTTGAAAAACTTATTGGGGTGTTACCATTTAGTGGTCAATTGTACGGAATATGTACTGTACTGTGCAATCTACTAATAAAAGTATCAATCAATCAATCAATCAGCACACGATATTTTGTCACGAAATGAAGCCGTCGCGGTTGTCGTCGTGAAGCGGCATTGAACTTGACAAGAGTTGTTTATCGGAGCGTGGCGGCCCTACCGTATGTTAGCGGTCCACGGAACAAGGTCATGAATGTTGTTCTGCCCAATGAGAGCGTCTGCTGCCTGGATCCAATTGGAACGTAGGCCGCAAACTAATAGGATGTGGAAATGTTACCTTGAAAGTTGCTGCTTTTGGAGGAGAACGTGCGCACCACAATCTTGTCTTGTCAGATTCTCCCAGCTAAGGTTTCCGACACACACTTCAAGCCTCCCTCTAATGAGTGGAAAATCATTACCAGGTCGTGCACGACGTTAAAGAGCGCCCGTGTTTTTCTGCGTGCCTCAGGTTTCGCCCGCCGTCTCCTGCTTCCAAATGTTAGCAAATCCTTTTCACCTCCAGCACAAACAAACAGCGAAGTACGGCCTATCGCAGCAGACTATCAAAGGCAGCATTTGTTTGCAATAAAACGCTGGTTTGGAAACGGCTCCGGTGCAGATTTTTGTGCTCCGGAGCGGGAGCCAACATTTTTTTTTTTTTTGCCCTGCCGCAGAAATCGAGCGCGTTAAAAAAAGAAGCGGCTGACTAACTACAACATCGTTCAACGTTGTTTTTTAATTGCTCGTGGGGCAAAGGCTTTGATCTCGCTGCCGTCATCTCTCTGCACGACTCGGACATTAGCGGCATATCGAGTTTGGGACGCGACCGTAACAGATACGGAGAATCGATGAGAGAGTGAGAGAGTGACGCTTTATCTCCGCTGGTCTCGTGACAATGACTCTGGACTATTCTCCTGAGATGCAGTGGAGGCATCACATTGTCAGTGGAGAGGCATTAGAGCGGGGGTCACCAACGCCAGGTCGCCCGTAAGGACCAGATGAGTCGCCCGCTGGCCTGTTCTAAAAATAGCTCAAATAGCAGCACTTACCAGTGAGCTGCCTCTATTTTTTTAAATTGGATTTTGTCACAACTAGGCTTGGACGTGGATTGTTTCCCCGACGCAGATGAGAATCAGCACGAGCGAGGCGTGGACATGAGTACATGGTTGTTTATTTCAATCAATCAATCAATGTTTATTTATATAGCCCCAAATCACAAATGTCTCAAAGGACTGCACAAATCATTACGACTACAACATCCTCGGAAGAACCCACAAAAGGGCAAGGAAAACTCACACCCAGTGGGCAGGGAGAATTCACATTCAGTGGGACGCCAGTGACAATGCTGACTATGAGAAACCTTGGAGAGGACCTCAGATGTGGGCAACCCCCCCCCTCTAGGGGACCGAAAGCAATGGATGTGGAGCGGGTCTAACATGATACTGTGAAAGTTCAATCCATAGTGGCTCCAAGACAGCAGTGAGAGTCCCGTCCACAGGAAACCATCTCAAGCGGATCAGCAGCGTAGAGATGTCCCCAACCGATACAGGCGAGCGGTCCATCCTGGGTCTCGACTCTGGACAGTCAGTACTTCATCCATGGTCATCGGACCGGCCCCCCTCCACAAGGGAGGGGGGGACATAGGAGAAAGAAAAGAAGCGGCAGATCAACTGGTCTAAAAAGGAGGTCTATTTAAAGGCTAGAGTATACAGATGAGTTTTAAGATGAGACTTAAATGCTTCTACTGAGGTAGCATCTCGAACTGTTACCGGGAGGGCATTCCAGAGTACTGGAGCCCGAACGGAAAACGCTCTATAGCCCGCAGACTTTTTTTAATAATAATAATTTAATTATAATAATAATAATAATGGATTAGATTTATATCGCGCTTTTCTATTGTTAGATACTCAAAGCGCTCACAGAGAAGTGGGAAGCCATCATTCATGCACACGATGGTGGTGGTAAGCTACATCTGTAGCCACAGCTGCCCTGGGGTAGACTGACGGAAGCGTGGCTGCCAGTTTGCACCTACGGCCCCTCCGACCACCACCAATCATTCATTCATCATTCATTCACCAGTGTGAGCGGCACCGGGGGCAAAGGGTGAAGTGTCCTGCCCAAGGACACAACGGCAGCGATTTGGATGTTAATAGATGGGAAGCGAACCTGCAACCCTCAGGTTTCTGGCACGGCCGCTCTACCCACTACGCCATGCCGCCCCTATAAAAAATAAACAAACTAATGGCGCTCACAAGGAGGCACAGACACTTGGCTATGAACAAACAAAAGACTAGCATGAATGCTGCAAACTACAAACATGAAACAAAAACACTTGCTCGATTGGCATGAATAATAATAAACTATAAACAAAACTAGCACAATGGCATGAATACAAAAACTGACACGGCATGGAAGTATGGACGAGGGCATGAAGAAGGAGGTGCAGCATGGGTAGCGTGTGTGCGAGTTTGAAGATCCCAGAATGAAGACAAGAAAAAGAGTGACTTAAGTAGTATGATAAGTAGTGAAGTGAATTATATTTATATAGCGCTTTTTCTCTAGTGACTCAAAGCACTTTACATAGTGAAACCCAATATCTAAGTTACATTTAAACCAGTGTGGGTGGCACTGGGAGCAGGTGGGTCAAGTGTCTTGCCCAAGGACACAACGGCAATGACTAGGATGGCGGAAGCGGGAATCGAACCTGCAACCTACCAACCGAGCTAAAGTAGTGAAAACAGGTGTGAGGCTGAGGACAGGGACGTGACAGGACAGGTGGAAAGTAATGAGTTGGCATGGAGACCAAAACAAACCAGGAAGTGCCAAGACAGAACTTAAATGTCTAAAAAACTAAACATAACCTGACCAAAACCAAAACATAAACTTACAGGCGTGACATGTTTATGTACTAGCAAGCTGGTCTCGCTTTGCTCGACATTTTTAATTCTAAGAGAGACCAAACTCAAATAGAATTTGAAAATCCAAGAAAATATTTTGTAGACTTGGTCTTCACTTGTTCAAATATATTAATTTTTTTTTTTACTTTGCTTCTTATAACTTTCAGAAAGACAATTTTAGAGAAAAAATCCAACCTTAAAAATGATTTTAGGATTTTTAAACACATATAGCTTTTTACCTTTTAAATTCCTTTCTTCTTTCCTGGCAATTTAAATCATTGTTAAAGAATAATAAATACATTTTAATTTAATTCTTCATTTTAGCTTCTGTTTTTTCCATCCATCCATCCATTTTCTACCGCTTATTCCCTTTTGGGGTAGCGGGGGGCGCTGGCGCCTATCTCAGCTACAATCGGGCGCCAGGTGGGGTACACCCTGGACAAGTCGCCACCTCATCGCAGCTTCTGTTTTTTTCGACGAAGAATATTTGTGAAATATTTCTTCAAACTTAAAATCATTGTGGAAAAGCTAGAAAATCTGTAGAATCAAATTTAAATCTTATTTCCAAGTCTTTTGAATTTCTTTTCAATTTTTTGTTTTGGAAAATCTAGAAGAAATAATGATTTGTCTTTGTTAGAAATATAGATTGGTCCAATTTGTTATATATTCTAACAAAGTGAGTGTGAATTGGATTTTAACCTATTTAAAACATGTCATCAGAGTTCTAAAATTAATCTTAACCAGAAAAATGACTAATGATGTTCTATAAATAAGTTTTTGAATTTTTTCCCAAAAATTCGAATTAGCTAGTTTTTCTCTTCTTTTTTTCGGTGGAATTTTAAAGAGTCAAAATTGAAGATAAACTATGTTTCAAAATTTTATTTTATTTTTTTTTTCCCTGTTTTTCTCTTTTAAACCGTTCAGTTAAGTGTTTTTTCATCATTTATTCTCTACAAAAAACTTTCTGTAAAAGGAAAAAAAACGTACGACGGAATGACAGACAGAAATACCCATTTTTATATATTTATTTATTAAAGGTAAATTGAACTAATTGGCTATTTCTGGCAATTTATTGAAGTGTGTATCAAACTGGTAGCCCTTGGCATCAATCAGTACCCAACAAGTAGCTCTTGCTTTCAAAAAGGTTGGTGACCCCTGCCTTAGAGGTTGTTAACCCTTTACTGACAGTCATTTTTAATTTAATGCCATTAAAACATACATTTTTCTTATTCACATGAGCTTGTTTCAATTCTTGCAATGAGGGACAAAGCAAGTCAACAATATTTACAAATCTGTTCAAACATTACATCATCCATCCTTCCATCTTTTTCCGCTTATCCAAGGTCAGGTCGCGGGGGCAGCAGCCTAAGCAGAGAAGCCCAGACTTCCCTTTCCCCAGCCACTTGGTCCAGCTCTTCCCGTTGTTGCCATAGCTTCCCGTGCGATCGTTACGCTTTTCTTTAGTTTGTTTCTCTCAATGGTACGGTGTACAATTTTTGATTATTAAATCACCTCCTACCTTCACGTTTTCGTCCGGAGTGGTCCGTTTTGCATCCGGCCGGCACGGGACCCGGGAGTACTCAGGACCTTCGTATTATGAGGCACATGCACTAACCCCTCCCCCACCGTGCTGCCCATATTTGCAATTTAATATTTACAAAATTTAATATTTAATTAATAGTATTATTATTTTTTATATTATTTGATTTAATAATTTATTTTTAGATGTATTTTATGATTGTTTTAATATTTAATTAATATCATTTAATATTAAATTTTAATATTACAATATTTACAAATAATATTAAATTAAGAAAATACAAAAATATGAAACTGGTGGGGTTCGGTACCTTTATCAAGATTAAAGGCCTACTGGAATGAGATGTTCTTATTCAAACGGGGATAGCAGCTCCATTCTATGTGTCATACTTCATCATTTGGCCATATTGCCATATTTTTGCTGAAAGGATTTAGTAGAGAACATCCACCATAAAGCTCGCAAAAAAGTCTTGCCTGTACCGGAAGTAGCAGACGATGTGCGCGGGACGTCACGGGTTGTGGAGCTCCTCACATCCTCACATTGTTTACAATCATGGCCACCAGCAGCGAGAGCGATTCGGACCCAGAAAGCGACAATTCCCCATTAATTTGAGCGAGGATGAAAGTTTTGTGGATGAGGAAAGTGAGAGTGAAGGCCAAAAAAAAAAAAGACCGGGCAGTGGGAGGGATTCAGATGTTATTAGACCTATTTACTAGGATAATTGTGGAAAATCCCCTATCTGTTTATTGTGTTACTAGTGTTTTAGTGAGATTATATGGTCGTACTTGAAAGTCGGAGGGGTGTGGCCACGACCGCCAGTGTCTCTGAGGGGAGCCACGTTTCTCAACGAGGCGAAGCGAAGGCAGCCGTTGGGGCCGGGCTGAGCTTTTTTTCCCCCTCCTCCACCGTGGAAGCATCCCACGTTCGGGGGCGGCCGGCCGGAGGAGGCAAGAGAGTCAGCAGCTGCCTCTTTGACAGGTGCACGAGGAATGACGCAAGCTCCGCTCATGTCTACAGTAAGAGCCGACTTATTGCCACAATTTTCTCACCGAAACCTGCCGGTTGACATGTGGTAGGGAACCATGTTCGCTTGACCGCTCTGTTCCATAGTAAAGCTTCACCTTTGGGAATGTGAACAAGGAAACACCGGCTGTGTTTGTGTTGCTAAAGGCAGCCGCAATACACCGCTTCCCACTTACATCTTTCTTCTTTGACGTCTCCATTATTAATTGAACAAATTGCAAAATATTCAGCAACACAGATGTCCAGAATACTGTGGAATTATGCGATTAAAGCAGACAACTTATAGCTGGGATCGGGCTGGACCAAAATGTCCGCTACAATCCGTGACGTCACGCACACGCGTCATCATACCGCGACGTTTTCAACAGGATACTTTGCGAGAAATATAAAATTGCAATTTAGTAAACTAAAGCGGGCGTATTGTCATGTGTTGCAATGTTAATATTTCATCATTGATATATAAACTATCAGACTGTGTGGTGGCTAGTAGTGGCTTTCAGTAGGCCTTTAAGAACCACTGACATAGACCATTGTTGTCGCTGCAATAACGTTATTCTTGAGAATTTGTGCTTTGACACGTTTTCAAAGCTTCGGCATTGTCACGTCGGTTCTAGCGTGGGAGGAAGCCGGAGTACCCGCAGGGAACCCACGCAGTCAAGGGGAGAACATGCAAACTCCACACAGAAAGATCCCGAACCCGGGATGGAACCCAGGACTACTCAGGACCTTCGTATCGTGAGGCACATGCACTAACCCCTGTCCCACCGTGCTGCCCATATTTACAAATTAATTTTATGATATTTAATATTTAATTAATATTTTTTAAATATATTTTTTTATTTAATTTGATAATTTCTTTTTACATGTATTTAATAATTAAATATATTTTTAATTAATATTTAATTCATATCATTTAGTATTACATTTTAATAATACAATATTTAATATTTACTAATTAATATTTCATTAAGAAAATATATTTAGTTTTTCACTAAAGAAGGGTTCGGTGAATGCGCACATGGTGGGGGTTCGGTACCTCAAACAAGGTTAAGAACCACTTATATAGTGCAGTGGTTCTTAACCTTTTTTCAGTGATGTACCCCCTGTGAACATTTGTTTTAATTCAAGTACCCCCTAATCACAGCAAAGCATTTTTGGTTGAAAAAAAGAGATAAAGTAAAATACAGCACTATATCATCAGTTTCTGATTTATCAAATTGTATGACAGTTCAAAATATTGCTCATTTGTAGTGGTCTTTCTTCAACTATTTGGAAAAAAAGATATAAAAATAACTAAAAACTTGTTGAAAAGTAAACAAGTGATTCAATTATAAATAAAGTGTCACATTCAAAACGCATTGTGATGCGCGGAGATATCACCTCAGGATGCAGTGCGACCAGACAGGCAGGATTGCAGGTAAGAATCTGATTTATTATACAAAAAAATAAAAGAACACTTATACAAACAGCAAAGTTAAGGCGTGCCTGAGCGCAAGAAAAGCTAAAGCTAATAGCTAGCACTAGAGTCCAAATAAGTGTCCACAGAAGCGTGTGTCAAGTGCACAGAAGCTAAGGCGGAACTTAGCACAGAACAGACAAGGCAGAGAAAACCAAACATGACAGTTGTGCGTAGTAAACCATGAGCCAGGACGGAACTGAGGTAGAAAGCGGTCTCAATCAATCAATGTTTATTTATATAGCCCCAAATCACAAATGTCTCAAAGGACTGCACAAATCATTACGACTACAACATCCTCGGAAGAACCCACAAAAGGGCAAGGAAAACTCACACCCAGTGGGCAGGGAGAATTCACATTCAGTGGGACGCCAGTGACAATGCTGACTATGAGAAACCTTGGAGAGGACCTCAGATGTGGGCAACCCCCCCCCTCTAGGGGACCGAAAGCAATGGATGTCGAGCGGGTCTAACATGATACTGTGAAAGTTCAATCCATAGTGGCTCCAAGACAGCAGTGAGAGTCCCGTCCACAGGAAACCATCTCAAGCGGATCAGCAGCGTAGAGATGTCCCCAACCGATACAGGCGAGCGGTCCATCCTGGGTCCCGACGAGCGGTCCATCCTGGGTCTCGACTCTGGACAGTCAGTACTTCATCCATGGTCATCGGACCGGACCCCCTCCACAAGGGAGGGGGGGACATAGGAGAAAGAAAAGAAAAGAAGCGGCAGATCAACTGGTCCAAAAAGGAGGTCTATTTAAAGGCTAGAGTGTACAGATGAGTTTTAAGATGAGACTTAAATGCTTCTACTGAGGTAGCATCTAAGATACTAAAGTAAACAATTGCCATCAGGTGTGCATCGAAACACATAGCAGGTGGAACAAATGAGAAACCATGGCAACGAGATAAAACAGGAAGTGCAAAACTCAGAACAGGAAGAGTCTAAAATTAATCATCAAAACACAAAAAAAAGGACTCAAATATAGACAAAATATGTGATCCGGGAATCGGATCACAACATAAATATTTCTCCACATAGAAGTAATCATCAACTTAAAGTGTCCTCTTTGGGGATTGTAATAGAGATCCATCTGGATTCATCAACTTACTTCTAAACATGTATTCACAAAAAAATACATCTTTAACATCAATATTTATGGAACATGTCCACGAAAAAATCTAGCTGTCAACACTGAATATTGCATTGTTGTATTTCTTTTCACACTTTATGAACTTACATTCTGTGACGGGTTTCCTGCCGTCATCGTGTGGGCTGCAGTGCCGATCGATACAAGACACATCATGGCAGGTTTGACTCGTGTTTAACATCAGGTCTTGCCAGTCTGTGGCACCAACTTCTGGCTTGCTGGCTCTTCCTGGTCGTGGCGGCGCACCTTTCGGTGTCCGGGGGCTGCGTCTGCTGCAGGGGTTCATCTTTCTCTCGGTCCATCTCGTCACGCTCGTGGTCGTTTGTGTTGCTTTGTTCCTCTCCTACTTCTGCCACGATTGCTCCTCCCTCGCCCTTTTTATGCTGCAGCAGAAGTTGTAACAATTGAGCGCGGGTGTGTTGTGTACGCACCTGACGCTGATGGCTGCAGTGTTGCTGCGGGCGTGTCCCACCTCTCCGCTCTCCTGGCCGCCATCTTGGTCAGGACAACCATTTGCCCTTTCCCGCTGTCGGCTCCGCTTCTTCACACATTCATATTTTGTTGCAGTATTATTCAATGAATATAATAATAATAATAATAGATTAGATTTATATCGCGCTTTTCTATTGTTAGATACTCAAAGCGCTCACAGAGAAGTGGGAACCCATCATTCATTCACACGATGGTGGTGGTAAGCTACAGTACATATGTAGCCACAACTAGACTGACGGAAGCGTGGCTGCCAGTTTGCACCTACTACAGGTGTGCGCTTTGCGGTCACAACTGCGGAGTCCACGGATAAACCGCAGGTCGGGCGGGTGACATGACGAAAAAATAGATGTACTAGCCTATAGAAATCAAGCATTTATAAATAGTTAAATGTTGTTACCCACATACGAAAAACGAGCAGCACTCTTTGAAAGAATATGTGGGCATGCTTTTATTTTGAAGTGTCTCGTTTGGTCTGTGGACGAATGTAAGGAAGCTACTTCCGGGTATGAGAACACTTTTTTTTTTGATGTAATGAGAAGGGCGAAAGACTAAAAAGTGTCACAAGTGTCCAAATAACTCTAAATTAAGTTTTTCTTACCTAGAATACGTTGCCCTAGTGTCCAAATAACTCAAAATTAAGTTTTTCTTACTTAGAATACATTGCCCTAGTGTCCAAATAACTCAAAATTAAGTCTTTGTTGCAAATAATATTTTCCCCTTATGTCCAAATAACTCTCATTTAAGTCTTTGTTACTTACTATGTGTTCCCCTAGCTTCCAAATAACTCTAAATTAAGTCTTTGTTACTTACAATATGTTCCCCTAGTGTCCAAATAACTCTAAATTAAGTCTTTGTTACTTACTATGTGTTCCCCTAGTGTCCAAATAACTCTAAATTAAGTCTTTGTTACTTACAATATGTTCCCCTAGGGTCCAAATAACTTTTAAATTAAGTCTTTGTTACTTACAATATGTTCCCGTAGTGTCCAAATAACTCTAAATTAAGTCTTTGTTACTTACAATATGTTCCCGTAGTGTCCAAATAACTCTAAATTAAGTCTTTGTTGCAAATAATATTTTCCCCTTATGTCCAAATAACTCTCATTTAAGTCTTTGTTACTTACTATGTGTTCCCCTAGCTTCCAAATAACTCTAAATTAAGTCTTTGTTACTTACAATATGTTCCCGTAGTGTCCAAATAACTCTAAATTAAGTCTTTGTTACTTACAATATGTTCCCGTAGTGTCCAAATAACTCTAAATTAAGTCTTTGTTACTTACTATGTGTTCCCTTTAATTGTCCAAATAACTCTTAATTAAGTCTTTGTTACTTAGAATATGTTCCCTTAGTGTCCAAATAACTTTTAAATTAAGTCTTTGTTCCTTACAATATGTTCTCCTAGTGTCCAAATAACTCTGAATTATGTCTTTGTTACTTACTATATGTTCTCTTAGTGTCCAAATAACTCAAAAGTAAGTCTTTGTTTCTTACAATGTGTTCCCCTAGTGTCCAAACAACTTTTAAATTAAGTCTTTGTTGCTTAGAATATGTTCCCCTACTGTCCAAATAACTCTAAATTAAGTCTTTGTTACTTACAATATGTTCCCGTAGTGTCCAAATAACTCTAAATTAAGTCTTTGTTACTTACAATATGTTCCCGTAGTGTCCAAATAACTCTAAATTAAGTCTTTGTTACTTACTATGTGTTCCCTTTAATTGTCCAAATAACTCTTAATTAAGTCTTTGTTACTTAGAATATGTTCCCTTAGTGTCCAAATAACTTTTAAATTAAGTCTTTGTTCCTTACAATATGTTCTCCTAGTGTCCAAATAACTCTGAATTATGTCTTTGTTACTTACTATATGTTCTCTTAGTGTCCAAATAACTCAAAATTAAGTCTTTGTTTCTTACAATGTGTTCCCCTAGTGTCCAAACAACTTTTAAATTAAGTCTTTGTTGCTTAGAATATGTTCCCCTACTGTCCAAATAACTCTAAATTAAGTCTTTGTTACTTACAATATGTTCCCCTAGTGTCCAAATAACTCTAAATTAAGTCTTTGTTACTTACAATATGTTGCCATAGTGTCCAAATAAATCTAGCTTAATATTGTTACTTACAATATGTTCCCCTAGTGCCCAAATAACTGTATATTAAAATATGTTCCCCATAATAAAGTGTTACTCCATTTTTTTTTCCCCTGTTGGAAAAATGCCATTCTCGCCCCTACATCCGTGTTGATGGGCTCATATTGCCCATCCGACTTAAGAAGATCACAATTTCCTCCTAAAAGAAGCATGCAGGCCAATGAGGTATTTGTTTGTCCTTTGTTGGTAGGGGGCGGTTTAGCTCGGTTGGTAGAGTGACCGTGTCAGCAACTTGAGGGTTGCAGGTTCGATTCCCGCTTCTGCCAACCTAGTCACTGCCGTTGGGGGCATGGCCTGCAGCGTAGCGGGGTGTGCCAGGAACGGCCTCGAAATCAATCAATCAATCAATCAATCAATCAATTTTTACTTATATAGCCCTAAATCACTAGTGTCTCAAAGGGCTGCACAAACCACTACGACATCCTCGGTAGGCCCACATAAGGGCAAGGAAAACTCAAACTCACACCCAGTGGGACATCGGTGACAATAATGACCCAGTGGGACGTCGGTGACAATGATGACAATGAGAACATGATACTGTGATACTGATGATACTGATGACTATGAGAACATATGAGAACATGATACTGTGAAAGATCAATCCATAATGGATCCAACACAGTCGCGAGAGTCCAGTCCAAAGCGGATCCAACACAGCAGCGAGAGTCCCGTTCACAGCGGAGCCAGCAGGAAACCATCCCAAGAGGAGGCTGATCAGCAGCGCAGAGATGTCCCCAGCCGATACACAGGCAAGCAGTACATGGCCACCGGATCGGACCGGACTCCCTCCACAAAGAAGAGTGGGACATAGAAGAAAAAGAAAAGAAACGGCAGATCAACTGGTCTAAAAAGGGAGTCTATTTAAAGGCTAGAGTATACAAATGAGTTTTAAGGTGAGACTTAAATGCTTCTACTGAGGTAGCATCTCGAACTGTTACCGGGAGGGCATTCCAGAGTACTGGAGCCCGAAATGAAAAAGCTCTACAGCCCGCAGACTTTTTTTGGGCTTTGGGAATCACTAATAAGCCGGAGTCCTTTGAACGCAGATTTCTTGCCGGGACATATGGTACAATACAATCGGCAAGATAGGATGGAGCTAGACCGTGTACTATTTTATAGGTAAGTAGTAAAACCTTTAAGTCACATCTTAAGTGCACAGGAAGCCAGTGCAGGTGAGCCAGAAATCAGCGACAGGTGCGCAAAAGGCCAACCTGGTTCTTGTTATCTAATCACCTGTCACTCTGTTCTAAGCAGCAGCCAAGAGGTGAGACGGGGTTGGGGCTGGAGCCAGAGCGCAAGCGAGAACAAAAGAGAAAAATACAAATTCATCCAAGCGCCAGATGCAGTCATCAAAAGAGCCACATCTGGCTCGCGAGCCATAGGTTCCCTACCCCTGCTCTAAACTAACCCATAATAAATAAATCACTTCTTACCCTTCATGCAACTTCTTGAACAGGTGCGGTAGAAAAAAGGACGGATGGATTCAAATGCATGAGCATGCTTTCTATTTTGATCGTTATTTTTAACACTTTGATTACAAGTGGAATTATTCATGACTTATTATGTCGAGCAGTGTCACCTCAGATTTATCCGAGAGCCAGATGCAGTCATCAAAAGAGCCACATCTGGCTCTCGAGCCATAGGTTCCCTACCCCTGCACTAAATATATTTATAAAGGATTTTTGAATTTGTTGCTATTTTTGGAATATTTTTTTTTTTAAATCTCACGTACCCCTTGGCATACCTTGAAGTA
>NC_084630.1:1775756-1828256 GCF_033978795.1 Nerophis ophidion | reverse complement strand
TGAGGATTTATTTAACTACTAAACAAAATAAGAACTGAAATACTTGCACAAAGGGACTGGAGACAAACCAACAGAACTAGCATGTGAGCTAGAAAGAACAAAAAAAACGCTAGCATGTGAGCTAGGGAAAACACGATGGCATAGCGTGGAAGCTAACAAGTACAAAAAGTCTTTTTCCCACGATCGGGGATAGCGACGTCCCCGATTGCATTGAATAGCAAATGAGAATCCAAGAGCGAGTAACAAAAAAGGCAGGCTTGAGTAGAGACAGAAATTAGGAGGCATGTGTGCGTCGAAAACACAAGGCAGGTGTCACTAATATGAAACTATGGCAACGGAACAAAACAGGAAGTGCCACCAGGAACTAAGGAAGTCAAATAACAACAAGACGAGATACAAAACAGAACCAAACCAGAACATGACATGATCCAAGGAGCGGATCATGACAGAGCACCCTTTTTTATTTCGTTGTTTCAAGCTAGCTCAGCGGCTAGATTCGCGATTAACACGTCTGCTCCTGGCTGTAAAATCGCATCCTCCAGTGATAATGAAACCTTATGATAATACTTGTAAGAAATGCAGTTTATTTAAATACTTTGTCGTCGACGGCCCAGTATCCCACAGGACATTCTTTATTATGTTGCTGTATGTCCTCTTTCCGACAAAAAAAAGCATGTTTCTCAATGCTTTTTGTTGAACATGTACTATTATGCACAATGAAATAAAAAATGGCGATACCATCTTTGGCACAATGCTAAGACCTCAATTTCTGTTACAAACGTAATTTGAAGGTGATCCAAAAAAAATAACCGCAGCAGCGTCCGATACATGATCTGAATGAAATGTGCGACCTTATGTAAAAAAAAAAAAAAAAAAAAATTGGAATAGCAATGTTTTCGTAATGTTGAATTTGAACATAACTGCAGGTTATCTGATGAACAACATACAGCATACACTGATTATATTTCTTCCCTTTGCGTGGCCTCCCTTAACCTCCTCAAGTGGGCCACCTACTCCCAATTCCCCTTTTTAGAGGATTTCCTCGGAGGCGGGGGACTCTCCCGTTTCCCTGGCGATAAGAGCGAGACTCGGTGCTGAGCAGAAAAAAAGGTCAAACCACATTGGGAATCAAAAATAATCACCTGATGGTAATTATGTTACAAGTTTGGGGACAATAAATGGTTAAAACGTCGTCTTGTCCAATGAAGAGTAGGAAGAATTAGAGCAAAAATATCGAGAGAGGGAGGAATGTGAAGGGAAAAATAAAAAAGTAAAACATGTAATGAATAAATATAAATGACTAAAAATGATATAAATGTTAATAAATGGAAATATAATATAATGCATATAATGATCGATAAATAATTACATCAAGAAAAAACATTCTATTATGTAAACAAACGCTGGATGTTAGCAAAGACTTACGAGCTCCACATTCAAAATGTGATTCTTATTTTCTTAAATTTCTGACTTTATTCCAAACTTTCAAGAAACTGTTTTTAAAAATACGTATTATTTTTTTGGATTAAAATTCTTTTTTTTTAGCAATCTCCGCACTAACTGCGTGTGGACAGTCATCCCTCGTTTATCGCTATTAATTGGTTCTGGACATAACCGTGATGAATACATTTCCGCAAAGTAGTAATAATTGATTGTAAATCAAATATATGTATAGCTTACGCATAAACAACTTCTACTACTGTCCTATATATATATATATATATATATATATATATATATATAGAACATTCCGAGAGCCATTTATATATAAAATAACACACTGTTTTAATCCAATATAACAGTGAGTCACGAACTGTGGTTTGCAGGCTATTTAAAGTAGTACGCAAATAATCACTTAAATATCACATTGTCCCCCCCACGCCACCCCTTCACCACAGTTTGATTCTCCTTAGGGGTGATGGATGGCTGAGTAGAGCTTATACAGCAGCAGCCGGCCTCCTTCCCCTCTGTTGCAAGTTTTGTTGATTCTATGTAACTTGTTTATGTGTGCCATGGCTATGAAGTTTTATTCCATGGTCTCAGTCTGGATACCCCTCCCTGGAGTCTTGCCTTATTATATATATATAAATATATTTTTACTCTCTCCTCCAAACCACCCAACGTTGACCTGTTTCTCACCTTTTATTTTGTAATGGCCGCCGGAAGTCAGCAGACACGTCAGCGATCCTTTTTCTGTCTCTCTGTAATGTTTGTCTGATCTTGAATGGGTTTGTGCTAAAAATCTCAATGTCCCCTTGGGTATTAATAATGTACTTCTGGTTCTGATTCTGTAACAGTTTTACATTCCCATATTCGAACACAGTGTTACTGTTCAAAATGTGTGTAATGTTACTATGTACTTGCTAAATACAACCTCTGCCTTGGGTTTTAATGAATATTTAGACCTACTACGCTGAAGTATTTCAATGTTGGTTATTGAGTGTTTTCTGAGGTGGTAGCTAATTAGCAATATATATTTATATAGCGCTTTTCTCGAGTGACTCAAAGTGCTTTACATTGGGAAAGACGATATCAGTGTGGGTGGCACTGGGAGCAGGTGGGTAAAGTGTCTTGCCCCAGGACACAACGGCAGTAACTAGGATGGCGGAAACGGGAACTTGGTGCTTGGTAAAAAAGTTGGTTAGTAATGCTGCCTGAGGCTCAGCCAATCAGTGGCCGCGATACCAAACAACTGGCTTGGTCTCAACTAGTGGCCAGTCCTACTGTAGAGTTGATATTTTAAGTTTATTTAGCCTTTTTATGCTTGAAAATGCTTAATTTAGGACCAAAAAATAAGTTAAATATGCTGTGAAAAAATTTGAAAATGATTTTTGAATATCCCTAGGGAGGTGTTTCGGGCACGTCCAAGCAGTAGGAGGGCACGGGGAAGACCCAGGACACGTTGGGAAGACTATGTCTCCCGGCTGGACCTGGGAACGCCTCGGGATCCCTCGGCAAGAGCTGGAGGAAGTGATTGGGAGAGGGAAGTCTGGGTTTCCCTGCTTAGGCTGCTGCCCCCACGACCCGACCTCGGATAAGCGGAAGAAGATGGATGGATGGATGGAAAAATATTTGAAGCTTGATATGGCGAGGGACGACTGCATGTGGTACTTGGACACCCAGCTAAAAACCGGTTTTGAAATGGGTTTATTCTCATTTATATAGCAAAAATAATATACTGCGAGAACTGCTTAGAATCGAGAATTGAATCTGAATCGAATGGTCACACCAAGAATCCGAATCTCCAAATACCAAAACCAGTGAAGTTGGCACGTCGTTTAAATGGTAAATAAAAAGAGAATAAAATGATTTGCAAATCCTTTTAAACTTATATTCAACTGAGTGGACTGCAAAGACAAGATATTTAATGTTTGGTATTTTTTGCAAATAGTTGCTCATTTGGAAACTCATGCCTGCAACATGTTTCAAAAAAGCTGGCACAAGTGGCAAAAAATACTGAGACAGTTGAGGAATGCTCATCAAACACTTATTTGGAACATCCCACAGGTGACGAGCTAATAAAAAATGCCTGTAGTCCAGACCTGTCTCCCATTAAAAATGTGTGTCAGAACGTGGACTTTGGGGAGGTTGTTTTCCCGAAATGCAAGTGAACTTGGACCGGATATGGCGTGAAGGTAGAGACATCTTTTATTTTAACACTATAACTAAAAAAACAGGAACAAACAAAAGGAGGTACAAAAACTTGGCAGTGAAAACAAAACTTGCACTAAGGCAAAACTATGAAAAAGAAACAAAAACTTGCACTATGGCATGAATAACGAAAACACTTACTCTGACCGAGACAAGGGGCATGGAATCATGGGTTTGTAGAAGGCTGATCGATGGTGATGTTGCCAGGAGGAACAACAGAAACAGACCGGCTTAAATAGCAGTGACATGATCAGTGAAAACAGGTGTGCAAGTGCAAAACGGGAGACAGGTGCGTGACATTAGGACAGGTGAAAACTAATGGGTAGTCATGGAAACAAAACAAACAAGGAAGTGCAAAAACAGGAACTGAGTGTCCAAAAAACAAAAAGCACATGACTAAAAACAAAACATGATCACACAGACATGAAAGTGTGGCGTATTTAGAAACCTGAAATACCACATCTGTGAAGGTATGGGGGTGAATTGGTGCCCAAGACATGGATAACTTACACATCTGTGAAGGCACTATTAATGCTGAAAGGTACATACAGGTTTTAGAGCAACATATGTTGCCATCCAAGCAATGTTTTAATGGACGCCCCTGCTTATTTCAGCAAGACAATGTGTTACAACATCATAGGTTCGTAGTAAAAGAGTGTGAGTACTGGACTGGCCTGCCTGTAGTCATACTTGCCAACCCTCCCGGATTTCCCGGGAGACTCACGAAATTCAGCGCCTCTCCCGGAAAACTCCCGGGAAAAATTTTCTCCCGAAAATCTCCCGAAATTCAAGTGGAGCTGGAGGCCACGCCCCTCCAGCTCCATGCGGACTTGAGTGACGTGTCGACAGCCTGTTTTCACGTCCGCTTTCCCACAATGATAACAGCGTGTCTGCCCGATGACGTTATAACTGTAGAATGATCGAGGGCGAGTTCTTGTTTTCTTATGTGGGTTTATTGTTAGGCAGTTTCATTAAACGTCCTCCCACCGCGGTAACAACACACAACAACAGCAGTCGCGTTTTCGTTTACCGTAAAGCAGTTCGTCTGCCGTAAACAGCAATGTTGTGACACTCTTAAACAGGACAATACTGCCATCTACTGTACATGCATATGTAACATCTACAGCAGGGGTCACCAACATTTTTGAAAGCAAGAGCTACTTCTTGGGTTCTGATTAATGCGAAGGGCTACCAGTTTGATACACACTTAAATAAATTGCCAGAAATAGCCAATTTACTCAATTTACCTTTAACTTTCTGTTATTATTAATAATTAATGATATTTATCTTTGAGGAAACACTGATCATCTTAATGATTTCTCACAATAAATATATATTTTTTGATGTCATGTTTTAAATAGGTTAAAATCCAATCTGCACTTTTCTAGCTGTAAATATACGCCTCCACTCTTAACCGCGCCCCAGATCACCTCCCCCACCACCTCCCGAAATCGGAGGTCTCAAGGTTGGCAAGTATGCCTGCAGTCCAGACCTGTCTCCTATTGAAAATGTCTGGCGGAAAGATTGGTCTCCTCAGTTCCCAAACGTTTACTGAGTGTTGTTAAAAGGAAAGGCGATGTAACACAGTGGTGAACATGCCCTTTCCCAACTACTTTGGCACGTGTTGCAGCCACTATTTTCTAAGTTAATGATTATTTGCAAAAAAAATATACAGTTTCTCAGTTCAAACATTAAAGGCCTACTGAAAGCCACTACTAGCGACCACGCAGTCTGATAGTTTATATATCAATGATGAAATATTAACATTGCAACACATGACAATACGCCCGCTTTAGTTGACTAAATTGCAATTTTAAATTTCCCGGGAGTTATCGTCCTGAAAATGTTGTGTAATGATGATGTGTACACAAGACGTCACAGGTTTTTAGAAAGTATGAGCGCTACACACACACACACACACACACACACACACACACACAGCTAAATGTCGTCTGCTTAAACCAGGGGTAGGGAACCTATGGCTCTAGAGCCAGATGTGGCTCTTTTGATGACTGCATCTGGCTCTCCGATACATTTTAGCTGTCATTGCCTAATAAGATAAGTAAAGAATGATTCCGCAGGTAATCACAGTGTTAAAAATAACGTTGAAATTTTAAAACATTCTCATGCATTTTAATCCAACCATCCATTTTCTATCACACCTGTTCAAGATGTCGCATTAATGGTAAGAAGTATTATATTTATTATTGGTTAGCTTTAGAATAACAGTAAAGGACTTATTATACTGTTGTTCTAAAATGTTGGTCTTGAAAATGCACGCATTTAGTTGTATTCAGTGTTAAAAATATTATATGGCTCCCACGGAATTTACATTTTGAAATATTTGGCTTTCATGGCTCTCTCAGCCAAAAAGGTTCCCGACCCCTGGCTTTAATCGCATAATTACACAGTATTTTGGACATCTGTGTTGCTAAATCTTTTGCAATTTGTTCAATTAATATTGGAGAAGTCACAGTAGAACGATGGAGTTGGGAAGCTTTAGCCTTTAGCCACACAAACACACGGTGATTCCTTGTTTAAAATTCCTGCAGGTGAAAAGTTACTATGGATGAGAGCGCGGTCAAGAGAACATGGATCCCTACCGAATGTCAACCAGCAGGTTTCGGTGAGAAAATCGTGGTTAAAAAGTCGCTTCTTACCGGAGAAAAGTTGAGCTTGTGTCGACTCACCTGAGATACTGGCGTCAACACACCCGTAGGGACACCCTTCCGACTATCAGGTACTATATAATCTCACTAAAATCAATCAATCAATCAATGTTTATTTATATAGCCCCAAATCACAAATGTCTCAAAGGACTGCACAAATCATTACGACTACAACATCCTCGGAAGAACCCACAAAAGGGCAAGGAAAACTCACACCCAGTGGGCAGGGAGAATTCACATCCAGTGGGACGCCAGTGACAATGCTGACTATGAGAAACCTTGGAGAGGACCTCAGATGTGGGCAACCCCCCCCCCTCTAGGGGACCGAAAGCAATGGATGTCGAGCGGGTCTAACATGATACTGTGAAAGTTCAATCCATAGTGGCTCCAAGACAGCAGTGAGAGTCCCGTCCACAGGAAACCATCTCAAGCGGATCAGCAGCGTAGAGATGTCCCCAACCGATACAGGCGAGCGGTCCATCCTGGGTCCCGACGAGCGGTCCATCCTGGGTCTCGACTCTGGACAGTCAGTACTTCATCCATGGTCATCGGACCGGACCCCCTCCACAAGGGAGGGGGGGACATAGGAGAAAGAAAAGAAGCGGCAGATCAACTGGTCTAAAAAGGAGGTCTATTTAAAGGCTAGAGTATACAGATGAGTTTTAAGATGAGACTAGCAACACAATAGAAAGATAAGGGACTTCCCAGAATTATCCTCGTAAATGTGTCTAAAAACATCGGAATCCGTCCCAATTGCGGTTTCTTTTGTTTTTTTTTCCTAGTCCATCGCTATCAATATCCTCAAACACGAATCTTTCATCCTCGCTCAAATTAATGGGGAAATTGTCGTTTTCTCGGTCCGAATAGCACTTTTTGTTGGAGGCTCCCATTATAAACAATGTGAGGATGTGAGGAGCCATCACACTTGTGACGTCATCACACTTGTGACGTCATCACACTTGTGACGTCATCGTCTGCGACTTCCGGTAGAAGCTTTTGTCTTAGCACCGAAAGTTGCCAACTTTATGGTGGATGTTCTCTACTAAATCCTTTCAGCAAAAATATGGCAATATGGCGAAATGACGAAGTATGACACATAGAATGGAGCTGCTTTCCCCGTTTAAATAAGAACATCTCATTTCAGTAGGCCTTTAAATATCTTGTCTTTGCAGTCTATTCAATATAAGTTGAAAAGCATTCGCAAATCATTGAATTGTGTTATTATTTACCATTTACAAGACAGGTCAACTTCACAGGTTTTGGGTTTTGTAATTGAATTGTGAGTTGTATGAGTATTCACATGCCAATAATAATAATGACAGAGGAATGAAATATCGGACAGTATGGTTCTCAGCCTTCTTCTCTCTCTCATGCACCTTGTAAAAGTGAAAATATATAAAAAACTATATATTTATAGCTATATTTCTATATATTTGGTGCCCCTCAGCCGTGGCGGCAGGCGATTCCACTGATGGAAATTCTCTTCCCCGCTCGCCCTTGCGGAGTCTTAGCCACATCTCCAGCTAATTTACAAAGATCCCGAATTATTCCGTTATCTGTGCGGCTTTAAAGGTTGTAAGGTTGATTAACAAGACTCCCCTCGTCCTGTTTATCAGTTCGGGAGCGTGGAAAATAGCCGGCGATAAGTGCACAGGCCATTAAACATTCTATTTCCCCTAATATTTGTCGGCATCCATCTGCTTAACTGATCTGCCTTCACTTTAATTAAAAGGGATTCCCGTCTTGTCGAGGAGGAGGAGGAGGAGGAGGAGGGGGAGGAGGAGGGGTCATTATGCGGCGGCGGATGCCAGGAGAGGACTTTGTGATGAGTTCAGCGTTCCTTCTGTCCCTGGGTTGCCAAAGGGCTCTTTTCATTTCTGCCATCCTGACTCCTCTCGCTCTGTCGGTTAACCTCTAATGTCTGCCTGCACCTCCTTTTATCAGCTTTTTGGAAGAATGGGGGAATATTTCTAGTCCTGTGCAACTTTTTTTTATGTCTGTTCCATATATCTTTTAATATATATATATGTTTATATATTATTTTTTTATTTATTTTTTTTTTTTTACAAGAGAATGAATAGATTATGGATGAACAAAAAAACGGCAAAAAAAAAGCCAAAACCAAAAAACATTACTAATATTATTGAATATTTATAGATGTACCCATGTTGTATTTTATTATGTTTTACCTCAATTTAATTTCATTATTCATGTTGTCAAAATACCTGCCCTTACTTTTTTTTTAATTCCTTTTTATTCACTACTTTTATTTTTATTTCTGTAGAAATTGTTGGTCATCTGGGAGTGTTTACATTATTATGCTATATGCATACTTTTGAATTAGAATTGTATTGTTAAAATGTTTTATTTATCAGCCTATTAGTATGTACATTTTAGATTAAGAATAACTGCTAAAAGGTGAAACAGAAAAATATTTAAAAAGAGGAAAAATAAAGAATATTAAAGGTATTATTATTATTATTATTAGGATTCATGTTTAAAAAAATATTATTGATAAATACAGTAATTAAATTAATGATTTTACCAGTTTAGAATCACATTTTAAAATTAAAATAATCGCTGTATCGCAAACACTAAAACAAAAACAAAAAATAACCAAAAAATAAATAATAATGTTTAAAGAACAACAAATAAATAGACAAACATATCATTATTATTAATATGTTTAAAAATTGCCATTGTAGGACTTGATTTTCAAACTTTAAAATTACGTACAAAACCAAATAAACAAGAGGCAAACAATACAAGACAAAATATATTTTTGGGGGGGAAAGTATGATTGTTAATAAATATTTTATTAAATTAAAATACAATTATTAGGGTGTGATTAAATGATGGATTCATCATAAAACAAACACAAGAAAAAAAAGATTGGAAATAAAATAGAAGACACACTGTATAACAGTGTTGATGTTTTTATTCATTTTTTGATTACAAATTCAATAAAATGACAAAGTATACCAGATTATTTCAGTAACTTTAAGCAGAAAAAAAGCCAACATAAAAAAATAAAAAGATGAAAAAAAAGAAAAAAGAGCTAATGTATTGTCATATAGACCAGTGGTCCCCAACCACCGGGCCGCAGAATTTTTTAAATAAATTTTTATTAAAAAAAAAAAAAAATAGTATTTATTTTTTATTTTTATCAAACTAACATAAAAAACACAATATAGTCTTACAATTAGTGCACCAACCACAAAAACCTCCCTTTTTTATAACAAAAACCTCCCTTTTTCATAACAAAGACAAAAAAAAAAAAAGGACATACCGCTACACTAAATGGTCCCTAGTGTTTGAATGTGAGTGTGAATGTTGTCTGTCTATCTGTGTTGGCCCTGTGATGAGCTGGCGACTTGTCCAGGGTGTACCCCGCCTTCCGCCCGATTGTAGCTGAGATAGGCGCCAGCGCCCCCCGCGACCCCGAAAGGGAATAAGCGGTAGGAAATGGATGGATGGATGGAAAAAACACAATATAGTCTTACAATTAGTGCACCAACCACAAAAACCTCCCTTTTTTATAACAAAAACCTCCCTTTTTCATAACAAAGACAAAAAAAAAAAAAGGACATACCGCTACACTAAATGGTCCCTAGTGTTTGAATGTGAGTGTGAATGTTGTCTGTCTATCTGTGTTGGCCCTGCGATGAGGTGGCGACTTGTCCAGGGTGTACCCCGCCTTCCGCCCGATTGTAGCTGAGATAGGCGCCAGCGCCCCCCGCAACCCCGAAAGGGAATAAGCGGTAGAAAATGGATGGATGGATGTGAATGTTGTCTGTCTATCTGTGTTGGCCCTGCGATGAGCTGGCGACTTGTCCAGGGTGTACACCGCCTTCCGGCCGATTGTAGCTGAGATAGGCGCCAGCGCCCCCCGCAACCCCGAAAGGGAATAAGCGGTAGATAAAATGGATGGATGGATGTGAATGTTGTCTGTCTATCTGTGTTGGCCCTGCGATGAGCTGGCGACTTGTCCAGGGTGTACCCCGCCTTCCGCCCGATTGTAGCTGAGATAGGCGCCAGCGCCCCCCGCGACCCCGAAAGGGAATAAGCGGTAGAAAATGGATGGATGGATGTGAATGTTGTCTGTCTATCTGTGTTGGCCCTGCGATGAGCTGGCGACTTGTCCAGGGTGTACCCCGCCTTCCGCCCGATTGTAGCTGAGATAGGCGCCAGCGCCCCCCGCGACCCCGAAAGGGAATAAGCGGTAGAAAATGGATGGATGGATGTGAATGTTGTCTGTCTATCTGTGTTGGCCCTGTGATGAGCTGGCGACTTGTCCAGGGTGTACCCCGCCTTCCGCCCGATTGTAGCTGAGATAGGCGCCAGCGCCCCCCGCGACCCCGAAAGGGAATAAGCGGTAGAAAATGGATGGATGGATACCGCCATCCTCCCACCCGGGCCGCGGGACAAATTATTAAGCGTTGACCGGTCCACGGATACAAAAAGGTTGGGGAGCACTGATATAGACGACCACCATGTATCCCACCTAATTCCTTCCTTTCCTCCGCCCTCCTCATTTAAACTTTTTCCTGCTTCCTGGAGTGCGGCTCCTCACTTCCAGCTCCAGCAGGCATGAAGTATCCCGCCTCCTAATGGTTTGATTTGGCCGACACGAGTGGGATCGATGCGACTGTTTACACTTTCTTCCTCTCCTCATTCCTTTTTGTCTTTTTTTCTAATTTAGTGTTCCCAAACCATGGACAGCGGCGTGAGGGCACGTGCTGCGCTTGCATCTTCGCCCTCTTCCCCGCTCTCCATCACTGTCCATTGACGTTCCACCCTTCTCCTCCTCCTCCTCCTCCTCCTTGCTTCCTTTCTTTCTTCTGGTCTTCACTCTTGGCCTGGAAGGAGAGTTGCATGCCTCCACACTTCTGGACAAGACTGATGGCTCGTCAATAGCATTAGCCAGCATTGCGGGCCTCGCTGGTGTGGAACTAAATCAATGAGGTCCCGAATATATATATATATATATTAAATACATACACTTGTAAAGAACATAATGTCATGGCTATCTTGAGATTCCAATAATTTCTACAACTCTTTATTTTTTTGTGATGTAGTGATTGGAGCACATACTTTTTGGTCACTAAAACCATTCATGAAGTTTGATTCTTTCATGAATTTATTAATGATCTACTGAGAATGTGACTGGATCAAAAGTATACATACAGCAATGTTAATATTTGGTTCCATGTCGCTTGGCAAGTTTCACTGCAATAAGGTAGCTTTTGGTAGCCATCCAAAAGCTTCTGGTAAGCTTCGGGTTGAATTTTTCACCGCTCCTCTTGACAAAATTGGTGCAGTTCAGCTAAATTTGTTGGTCGTTGATAAACATTTACTCAACGTTTTCAGTCTTTTTTGCCACTTGTGCCAGCTTTTTTGAAACATGTCGCAGGCATTCAATTCCAAATGAGCCAATATTTGCAAAAAGAACAACAAAGTTTTCCAGTTCGAACACGAAATATATTTTCTTTGCAGTCTGTTCAATTGAATATAAGTTGAAAAGGATTTTCAAATCATTGTTTTCTGTTTTTTTAAATTTGTTTTACACAATGTTCCAACTTCAATGGTGTTGGGTTTATTGTATTATTGCATTAATTGTCATGATATCAATCCATTGTCATGAAAATGTACAAATGCATAAGCAGCAAACTATAATATTAATTAAAAAAATGGCAATAAAATAGTAAAAAAATAAACAAAACAAAAAAATACACGACCTTTCTTTAAATCAAAAAAATGGACAGTTTTGAGGAAGTAGGATTTTTGTTAGATATTATGTTGGATTCACTATGGACTGGACTCTCACAATTATGTTAGATCCACTATGGACTGGACTCTCACAATATTATGCTAGATCCACTATGGACTGGACTCTCACTATTATGTTAGATCCACTATGGACTGGACTCTCACTATTATGTTAGATCCACTATGGACTGGACTCTCACTATTATGTTAGATCCACTATGGACTGGACTCTCACACTATTATGTTAGATCCACTATGGACTGGACTCTCACAATATTATGTTAGATCCACTATGGACTGGACTCTCACACTATTATGTTAGATCCACTATGGACTGGACTCTCACACTATTATGTTAGATCCACTATGGACTGGACTCTCACTATTATGTTAGATCCACTATGGACTGGACTCTCACTATTATGTTAGATCCACTATGGACTGGACTCTCACACTATTATGTTAGATCCACTATGGACTGGACTCTCACACTATTATGTTAGATCCATTATGGACTGGACTCTCACAATATTGTGCTAGATCCACTATGGACTGGACTCTCACACTATTATGTTAGATCCACTATGGACTGGACTCTCACTATTATTTTGGATCCACTATGGACTGGACTCTCACACTATTATGTTAGATCCACTATGGACTGGACTCTCACACTATTATGTTAGATCCACTATGGACTGGACTCTCACACTATTATGTTAGATCCATTATGGACTGGACTCTCACAATATTATGCTAGATCCACTATGGACTGGACTCTCACACTATTATGTTGGATCCACTATGGACTGGACTCTCACTATTATGTTAGATCCACTATGGACTGGACTCTCACACTATTATGTTAGATCCACTATGGACTGGACTCTCACTATTATGTTAGATCCACTATGGACTGGACTCTCACTATTATGTTAGATCCACTATGGACTGGACTCTCACACTATTATGTTAGATCCACTATGGACTGGACTCTCACACTATTATGTTAGATCCATTATGGACTGGACTCTCACAATATTATGCTAGATCCACTATGGACTGGACTCTCACACTATTATGTTGGATCCACTATGGACTGGACTCTCACTATTATGTTAGATCCACTATGGACTGGACTCTCACACTATTATGTTAGATCCACTATGGACTGGACTCTCACACTATTATGTTAGATCCACTATGGACTGGACTCTCACTATTATGTTGGATCCACTATGGACTGGACTCTCACACTATTATGTTAGATCCACTATGGACTGGACTCTCACACTATTATGTTAGATCCACTATGGACTGGACTCTCACACTATTATGTTAGATCCATTATGGACTGGACTCTCACAATATTATGCTAGATCCACTATGGACTGGACTCTCACACTATTATGTTGGATCCACTATGGACTGGACTCTCACTATTATGTTAGATCCACTATGGACTGGACTCTCACACTATTATGTTAGATCCACTATGGACTGGACTCTCACTATTATGTTAGATCCACTATGGACTGGACTCTCACACTATTATGTTAGATCCACTATGGACTGGACTCTCACTATTATGTTAGATCCACTATGGACTGGACTCTCACACTATTATGTTAGATCCACTATGGACTGGACTCTCACACTATTATGTTAGATCCACTATGGACTGGACTCTCACACTATTATGTTAGATCCATTATGGACTGGACTCTCACAATATTATGCTAGATCCACTATGGACTGGACTCTCACACTATTATGTTGGATCCACTATGGACTGGACTCTCACTATTATGTTAGATCCACTATGGACTGGACTCTCACACTATTATGTTAGATCCACTATGGACTGGACTCTCACTATTATGTTAGATCCACTATGGACTGGACTCTCACTATTATGTTAGATCCACTATGGACTGGACTCTCACACTATTATGTTAGATCCACTATAGACTGGACTCTTGCACTCTTATGTTAGATCCACTATGGACTGGACTCTCACTATTATGTTAGATCCACTATGGACTGGACTCTCACACTATTATGTTAGATCCACTATGGACTGGACTCTCACACTATTATGTTAGATCCATTATGGACTGGACTCTCACAATATTATGCTAGATCCACTATGGACTGGACTCTCACACTATTATGTTGGATCCACTATGGACTGGACTCTCACTATTATGTTAGATCCACTATGGACTGGACTCTCACACTATTATGTTAGATCCACTATAGACTGGACTCTTGCACTCTTATGTTAGATCCACTATGGACTGGACTCTCACTATTATGTTAGATCCACTATGGACTGGACTCTCACACTATTATGTTAGATCCACTATGGACTGGACTCTCACTATTATGTTAGATCCACTATAGACTGGACTCTTGAACTCTTATGTTAGATCCACTATGGACTGGACTCTCACTATTATGTTAGATCCACTATGGACTGGACTCTTGCACTCTTATGTTAGATCCACTATGGACTGGACTCTTGCCCTCTTATGTTAGATCCACTATGGACTGGACTCTCACTATTATGTTAGATCCACTATGGACTGGACTCTCACACTATTATGTTAGATCCACTATGGACTGGACTCTCACTATTATGTTAGATCCACTATAGACTGGACTCTTGCACTCTTATATTAGATCCACTATGGACTGGACTCTCACTATTATGTTAGATCCACTATAGACTGGACTCTTGCACTCTTATGTTAGATCCACTATGGACTGGACTCTCACTATTATGTTAGATCCACTATGGACTGGACTCTCACACTATTATGTTAGATCCACTATGGACTGGACTCTCACTATTATGTTAGATCCACTATAGACTGGACTCTTGCACTCTTATGTTAGATCCACTATGGACTGGACTCTCACTATTATGCTAGATCCACTATGGACTGGACTCTTGCACTCTTATGTTAGATCCACTATGGACTGGACTCTCACACTATTATGTTAGATCCACTATGGACTGGACTCTCACAATATTATGTTAGATCCACTATGGACTGGACTCTCACAATATTATGTTAGATCCACTATGGACTGGACTCTCACAATATTATGTTAGATCCACTATGGACTGGACTCTCACACTATTATGTTAGATCCACTATGGACTGGACTCTCACTATTATGTTAGATCCACTATAGACTGGACTCTTGCACTCTTATGTTAGATCCACTATGGACTGGACTCTCACTATTATGCTAGATCCACTATGGACTGGACTCTTGCACTCTTATGTTAGATCCACTATGGACTGGACTCTTGCACTCTTATGTTAGATCCACTATGGACTGGACTCTCACACTATTATGTTAGATCCACTATGGACTGGACTCTCACAATATTATGTTAGATCCACTATGGACTGGACTCTCACAATATTATGTTAGATCCACTATGGACTGGACTCTTGGGTTGAGTCTTTTCCTTGCCCTGATGTGGGATCTGAACCGAGGATGTCGTTGTGACTTGTGCAGCCCTTTGAGACACCCGTGATTTAGTTCTATATAAGTAAACATAAATTTTTTGATTGATTGATCTATTTTGCAGCAGTCTGTTAATAACAAACTTTTTTATAAAGTCCTCCCAAGGCCAAACTTACACTTTTGAAATATTTAATACATCCTGGGGAATTGGTTTAACCATTTTTTGGATTTTTTCTTTTCTTTGATTTGTATCAGAATAATTCTTCTCATTGGAGGAAGAGATAAAAAACAAGCAAGAGAGCAGACTGGGTACAATATTAACAACTACTATTTTATATTTACTTAAGTAACTTTTGAAATGAATGGCACTTGTCAGTGTAGTTTTATTTTAACATACTCTTTTCTTGAGCAGTTTTCAAAAATAAACACTATTTTTGCTTTATTTGTTATTGACTCCTGCCTGCAAGGATGTTTTCATTTTGGCTCGTTAGAGAGACTTGCGTCACATGACCTAGTTCCACCAATCAAACGGAGCCTGGCGGTCACCTGACCTCACTCACACAACACATTCTAAAAAAAAAAGTTACCTGACTCGTCAATGTTTACTTACAAAATATATATTTTAGAATATAATGTATATATTTATTTATATGATGTGCGTCAGGAGAAATGTTCACGCTTCAGCTGACAAAAGCTCCACTTCCAACAAGAGGAACATGTTTAGGTAAGTTGGAGATGTTTTTCATGTTTAAGCTAACGTTGTTGAAAGCAGTTATTTCACTCAATACTGACTTCATTAATTCATGTTTTGATTCGTTTTACTTTTACTTGAGTCATACTACACCAAAGTACTCTTACTTGAGTTCAATTTGCGGCAACTGAGCATATTTTGCTAACTTCTAAGCTAGCTTGACTGTAGAGCATCAAAAACAGAAAAAAATGTGCCTTGGACACTTTAAAGCAGGGGTGTCCAAACTTTTTCCACTGAGGGCCCCACATTGAAAACTGAAAGCGTGCGGGGGCCATTTTCATATTTTTCATTTTCAAACCACAAAAAATGGATGGATTTTTAAAATGTATTTTACCTTTAAGGGTCCCGGGTTAGGGTTAGGGGTTAGGGTTTTTATTCAAAGGCCTACTGAAATTAGATTTTCTTCTTCAAACGGGGATAGCAGGTCCATTCTATGTGTCATATTTGATCATTTTGCCATATTGCCGTATTTTTGCTAAAAGGATTTAGTAGAGAACATCCACGACAAAGTTCGCATCTTTTGATCGCTAATAAAAAAGCCTTGCCTTTTATCGGAAGTAGCAGACGATGTGTGCGTGACGTCACGGGTTGTAGGGCTCCTCACATCCTCACATTGTTTACAATCATGGACACCAGCAGCTAGAGCGATTCGGACCGAGAAAGCGACAATTTCCCCATCAATCTGAGCGAGGATGAAAGATTCGTGGATGAGGAAAGTTTGAGTGAAGCACAAAAAAAAAAAGAGAAAAAAAAGAAAAGGCGACGCTTCCAGGCGGCGGCAGTGGGACCGTTTCAGATGTAATTAGACACATTTACTAGGATCATTCTGGAAGATCCCTTATCTGCTTATTGTTTTAATAGTGTTTTAGTGACATTGTAAAGCCATACCTGAAAATCGGATGGCTGCGGTGAACTCCAGTGTGTCTGAGAGAAGCCGAGGAGCCAAGATCACAGCTTTCTTTTTAAGCTGCAGGAGGAGGTCGCATAATCCACTGAAGTCTCCGGTAAGAGCCGACTTAATATCTGTGTTAAAGCTCCACAACAAACAAAGAAACACCGGCTGTGTTTTGGTGCTAAAGGCAGCTGCAATCCACCACTTTCCACCAACAGCATTCTTCTTTATAGTCTCCATTATTAATTGAATAAATTGCAAAAGATTCAGCAACACAGATGTCCAAATTACTGTGTAATTATGCGATGAAAAGAGACGACTTTTAGCCGTGTGTGGTGCTGGGCTAACGTTTTGAACAAGAAACTCGCGGGGAATTTAAAATTGCAATTTAGTAAACTAAAGCGGCCGTATTGTCATGTGTTGCAATGTTAATATTTCACCATTGATATATAAACTATCAGACTGCGTGGTCGCTAGTAGTGGCTTTCAGTAGGACTTTACGCTTACAATAAATCTCTATATCAACTTCAAGTTGATATAAAGTAATAATTAAAAAAAGGTTTTATGGCTTTTCTTTCTAAAACTGCTTTTTTTTTTTTTTTTAATAGTAAAACTTAAATATGAAGTATTTAGTAGTCAAAGCCCTAAAAGATCAATCATACAGGACACCATTGATTTGAATTATTTTATATTTTTTGAGTAATAACAGTGAAAAGATAAATAAAATACCAATAAATATATTTGGGATGCAAAGGGTGCCCCACTCATTAAGTGATATATTTATATTAGGTTTTTCTTTTACTTTCAACACATAAGTTACAGGATCAAAATCTATCGATTTTTACGTTTGAACTATTATTTTGTTTGTTATATGCTCTTTCGTCAAAGAAAACTTTGATGTTTTTATACGGCCACCACACAATATATGCAATATTAACAACACGAAACATTTTTAAGTGAAATACTTGAAGTAATTAGAGCCTTGAAAATAATTATAACATAGATTTTTTTGCTCTTTTTTTTTTTTTGAGCAATGGCAAAATAAGAAAGACAAAAGAAAAAAAACATCCTGCATGGCGGCTTTGTGTCAACATTGCAACTTTTTCTCGATAGATTTTGACTAATTTCCCTTTTTTTAAGTGCTCTTTTTTATATTTGCAATAGCATTTCCAGAATGTGTGGCGGGCCGGTAAACAATTAGTTGCGGGCCGCAAATGGCCCCCGGGCCGCGCTATGGACTCCCTTGCCTTAAAGGAAGTTTAATGAAGAGTAACCGGCTATGAACAGGCAATTAACAAGTTAAATAAATCATTTAAATACATACAAATACATTTAACTACAATGCTCGCCTGATAGCTATTGAGGTATGTCTCATTTTTTAAATAAAATATGTCAAATGTGAGGCCTTGTAGCAAGGTGTGCAAAGTGAGGCCCTGGGACCATTTGTGGCCCGTAGCTAATTTTTTTACCGACCCGCGGCATATTCTAAAAATACTGTTAAAAAATATTCATCCATCCGTCCATTTTCTACCACTCGTCCCTCAGGAAAAACATTAAAAGACCAAACATTTAAAATGTATCGAAAAAAAGTTGGACTGTTGACTCTAATTACACAAAGCTGCCAGGCAGGCTGATTTTCTGCTTTGAAGCTATGATCGCTACAAAAAAGTCATGAATCAAAATCAATGTTGTTTTTTTTGATGAATTATTGACCTATTCGAAGCTCCAATTACTTCAATTTGGGGGGGTAAAGCTCGGTTGGTATTGTGGCCGTGCCAGCAACTTGAAGGTTCCGGGTTCGATCCCCGCTTCCACCGTCCTAGTCACTGCCGTTGTGTCCTTGGGCAAGACACTTTACCCACCTGCTCTCAGTGCCACCCACACTGGTTTACATGTCATTTAGATATTGGGTTTCACTATGTAAAAGCGCTTTGAGTCACTAGAGAAAAGCGCGATATAAACATACTTCACTTCAAAATATTTCACTTTAGAAATATTCTTTGGAAAAATATTGTTTGCCATATATGAAAATGTAAGATAAAAAACTGTGTGTGTGTGTGTGTGTGTGTGTGTGTGTGTGTGTATGTATATATGTATATATATGTATGTATATATATATATATATATGTATATGTATATATATATATATGTATATATATATATATGTATATGTATATATATATGTATATATATATGTATATGTATATGTATGTATATGTATATGTATATATATGTATATGTATATATATATATATGTATATGTATATGTATGTATATATATATATATATATATATATATATATATATATATATATATATATATATATATATATATATATATATATATATATTTATATATTTATATTAGTGTTATCCCGGTACCAAAATGTATTTCGATACTTTTCTAAATAAAGGGGACCACAAAATGACACTATTGGCTTTATTTTAACAAAACATTCATTAAACATATGTTTCTTATTGTAAGTTTGTCCTTAAATAACATAGAGTACATACAAGCCTTTTAGTAATAAGTAAACAAACAAAGGCTGCTAATTAGTCTGCTGACGTATGAAGTAACATATTGTGTCTTTTATCATTATATTATTTTGTCAAAATTCTAAAGGACAAACTGTAAAAATGGATTATTAATCTTCTTGTCATTTACTTTTAATATCTGCTTACTTTCTCTTAACATGTCCTATATACATTTCTGTTAAAATGTAATAATCAATTATTCTTCTGTTGTTTGATACTTTACATTAGTTTTGGATGATACCACACATTTGTGTATCAATCCGATACCAAGTAGTTACAGGATCATACATTGGTCATATTCAAAGTCTTCATGTGTCCAGGGACGCATTTACTCAGTTTATAAATATAATATACATTTAAAAAAAGAGATTTAGTGATGCTAAAAATATTGATGTAATCGTAGCAGTGTCGACTTGATAGTTTACTGTACTTGGTATCATTGCAGTGGATCCACCAATGGCGTTTGTTTACATTGTGATGCCGGTGAGCAACGGTGCTTAGTGAAGCATGTTTAGCTATTACTCGTCCCGCAGGGATGATACTTGTAAGTAACATACTTTATTTGTTGCCATGGAGGCCAGGATTAGTGATTTAGAAGTCTCTAAAACACTGTCAATGGACGTTAGCCGCTAGCTAGGTAGCCATGTCTTAAAGCACCCCTTCTTGAGGGCCTTTCAGTGTTATAACTTCACCTTTATTGTCAGTTTTTAAGCCAAAATGCGTTGGTTCTCTCTTTGCTGTCTACACACTGTCTGCTTGTCAGTACTCAGTGATTGTGTGCTGCCGAACATGCTCATCTGCTTGTAAAACCAGCAATGTCATGAGGTGACTACGACGGAGGGGCGAAGGAGTGGGCAACCTGTACTTTTTAGAGGCGCTATAGTATCGAATATGATTCATTAGTATTGTGGTGCTAACACCGGTATACCGTACATCCCTAATATATGTATATAATATTTTTACTAAAAAACAACTGTATATTGACCTCAATTTGATGGAGAAATTACAAACCCCGTTTCCATATGAGTTGGGAAATTGTGTTAGATGTAAATATAAACGGAATACAATGATCTGCAAATCCTTTTCAACCCATATTCATTTGAATGCACTACAAAGACAACATGTTTGATGTTCAAACTCATAAACTTAATTTTTTTTTTGCAAATCATTAACTTAGAATTTCATGGCTGCAATATGTGCAAAAGTAGTTGGGAAAGGGCATGTTCACCACTGTGTTACATGGCCTTTCCTTTTAACAACACTCAGTAAACATTTGAGAACTGAGGAGACACATTTTTTAAGCTTCTCAGGTGGATGTACAGCTTGATGTACAGCTTAAGTTGTTCAACAGTCTGGGGGTCTCCGTTGTGGTATTTTAGGCTTCATAATGCGCCACACATTTTCAATGATAGACAGGTCTGGACTACAGGCAGGCCAGTCTAGTACCCGCACTCTTTTACTATGAAGCCACGTTGATGTAACACGTGGCTTGGCATTATCTTGCTGAAATAAGCAGGGGCGTCCATGGTAACGTTGCTTGGATGGCAACATATGTTGCTCCAAAACCTGTACGGTGCCTTCACAGATGTGTAAGTTACCCATGTCTTGGGCACTAATACACCCTCATACCATCACAGATGTGTAAGTTACCCATGTCTTGTTCACTAATACACCCCCATACCATCACACATGTGTAAGTTACCCATGTCTTGGGCACTAATACACCCCCATACCATCACAGATGCTGGCTTTTCAACTTTGCGCCTATAACAATCCAGATGGTTCTTTTCCTCTTTGGTCCGGAGGACACAACGTCCACAGTTTCCAAAAACAATTTGAAATGTGGACTCGTCAGACCACAGAACACTTTTCCACTTTGCATCAGTCCAT
Organism: Nerophis ophidion; assembly: GCF_033978795.1. Classification (NCBI taxonomy): domain Eukaryota; kingdom Metazoa; phylum Chordata; class Actinopteri; order Syngnathiformes; family Syngnathidae; genus Nerophis; species Nerophis ophidion. Next base: position 1,806,613 of record NC_084630.1, on the reverse strand, counting down.
CTTAGATGAGCTCAGGCCCAGCGAAGCCGACAGCGTTTCTGGGTGTCATTGATAAACGGTTTTCGCCTTGCATAGGAGAGTTTTAACTTGCACTTACAGATGTAGCGACCAACTGTAGTCACTGACAGTGGGTTTCTGAAGTGTTCCTGAACCCATGTGGTGATATCCTTTACACACTGATGTCGCTTGTGGATGCAGTACAGCCTGAGGATCGAAGGTCACGGGCTTAGCTGCTTACGTGCAGTGATTTCTCCAAATTCTCTGAACCCTTTGATATTACGGACCGTAGATGGTGAAATCCCGAAATTTCTTGCAATAGCTGGTTGAGAAAGGTTTTTCTTAAACTGTTCAACAATTTGCTCACGCATTTGCTTACAAAGTGGTGACCCCTCGCCCCATCCTTGTTTGTGAATGACTGAGCATTTCATGGAATCTACTTTCATAGCCAATCATGGCCCCCACCTGTTCCCAATTAGCCTGCACACCTGTGGGAAGTTCCAAATAAGTGTTTGATGAGCATTCCTCAACTTTATCAGTATTTATTGCCACCTTTCCCAACTTCTTTGGCACATGTTGCTGGCATCAAATTCTAAAGTTAATGATTATTTGCAACAACAAAAAAAGTTTGAGTTTGAACATCAAATATGTTGTCTTTTTAGCATATTCAACTGAATATGGGTTAAAAAATTATTTGCATATCATTATATTCCGTTTATATTTACATCTAACACAATTTCCCAACTCGTATGGAAACATGGTTTGTAGTATTATTTTGTCGAATAATTAAGAATATATTTTTTTTGCATTTTTTATGACAGACCCTTCTGAGAAAGGTTAAAAAAATGTATATATTGCATTTGTTTGGAAAATATAAAATATCAAAATAGCCCCTACATGCTTTAATTTTTCAATGTACTGCCCTCAGTGTAAAAGTTGGGACACCCTTGCCTTCTAGCTTCAAATGCGCGGATTTCATATCCGTGTAAGATTGTGTACCGCTCCCAATTTACTCCCTTTTAGTCATTATCTGCTGCTCTTTAGCCAATGACCGTCTTATTAATTTGCCAAAGCCAGCAGCCGCTTCTCCTCAGACCGCTGCATCTTTTAATAACTCTTTTAATCTAAAGCCCCACTAATTGGTCAAGATAGCCGTCCCCCTAATGATTTTTTATCACAAGGTAATTAAAGGCTTGAAAAATAGCACGTTTTTTTTCTTGGGATGGAAATATCCTCATTGAGATTGGCAACACTAAATTGGCCCTAGTGTGTGAGTGTGAATGTTGTCTGTCTGTGTTGGCCCTGCCATGAAATGGCGACTTGTCCAGGGTGTACCGCCCGATTGTAGCTGAGATAGGCACCAGCGACCCCAAAAGGGAATAAGTGGTAGAAGATGGATGGATATATATATATATATATATATATATATATATATACATACACACACATTTCACATGCTTTTGTACGTGCTTTTAGGATATCCTGATTGAATAAAGAAAAAAAGATGCGGTGACAAAATGCCAGTGACTGATAAATCTTTAATATAAAAATTGTACAAGAATTCTGATACAAATTACAAGAGGTATTTGGACAAAATATGAATAAAATTCCATTTACATCCCAAAAACCCTTATGCATTTTATGCAAAACAAACAAAAACAAAACAGACAGATATGATACAGAAAAAAAGTAAAGATTTCTTTTTTTTATTTTTATTTTTTAAACAAAGGAGGACCACTTGAAACCTCGCGTCTGCAAATGGGCAACACCTTTTTAGGCAACTTGCAGTATCAATGAGGCTTCTTAGTCACCGTCCCCCCCTCACAAAAAGTAATACTTTGTTCTTGCAGCCGTGTCAACCTTTAAGACTTAATAATACAGGTCCTCAACTTTACTACCTACTAATTGGCACGATATTCATCCACACGTTTGAGATTGCGTTTTCTTTTAAGACCCTTCTGCTATTTCACAGGTTTCCAGTTCAAATTAAGATGTGGTTGAAAGGGAAAAATGAAGCATCTATACACACCTACTTGTCTTTTTGTGTTCTGTGGACGCCACCTTCAAGCAGTTTAATCCCGCGTAAACTACAATAACAGTAAAAAAAAAAAAAAAAGACTGACAGTGATGTAACCCGGATACAGATTTTTTTTTTTTAGTAATCAGCTGTGTTCAGTTCCGGTACAGCACAGCTACAGCCAGAATCCCACTGAAAGAGTAAATATGACACATTTCCTGCTCCACCATTTGAAAATGTGTCCCCTACCGTTTTTTCTGTTATTAAACCCCATATTTTTCCCCCCCATACAATTTCTTAATACGAAACATGGTACACGCCTTCAGGGCCCTGACACACGTTCATGTGTGTAACATTTGGGCAAAATTGGGTGAAAAACCTCAACAAAAACTTCCGTCGTAAAGGGATTCATATGAGCCCATTTGGCGTGGTTTTCCTGACGCGTGAAACGTGACAAATTGGGAATCCCTTCCTTACTGTATACTAGCATGTGTCCCAGACCGTTTTTTTTGTTTTGGTTTTTTTAAGCACAACTCTTATGGGGCGCCACCATATATCATTTACGGAAAGAGGAGTGTAAAACATTCGTTTAAGAACGAATGAAGAAATGTCACATGTCCATACGAAACTTGGTGCACACCTCCAGGGCCCTGACATGTACATGTGTGTGACATTTGAGCGAGATTGGTCGAAAAACATGGCCGCCATCAACTAAAACTTCAAAAGGGATTCATATGACCCCATTCGACGCGGTTTACCTGACACATGAAATGTGACGAATTGGGAATCCCTTCCTTACTGTATGCTAGCATGTGTCCCAGACCGTTTATTTTTTATTTTTTTATTTTTAAGCCAACTCTTATGGGGCGCCACCATATATCATTTACGGAAAGAGGAGTGTAAAACATTCATTTAAGAATGAATGAAGAAATGTTGCCCATCCCTACTTTTTAGCGGGTAGATACTGTACAAGTGTCGGCACGTAACACTGCATATTCTTCCTTCTGTGTGCAGCATCAGTCAAGTAAGACAAAAACAAAAGTCACATGGCGTCGCTCACACACCTTAATACGTCAAAAAAACAATAGGAAGGGGATTCATATGGGTTTACCTGACACATGAAACGTGACGAAGTAGGGGGTGCGCTGTCCAATTTAGTTTTGGCAATCTTAAAACGTTTTGTGATAAGTCCAACTGTGTCGAGGCGCTTTCCGTCATTTTCAGCAAACTGCTTTCCCTCTCTAACCCCTTAATGCCAGGTCCACCCAGGAATGGAGCCATATGAATCCCGTCTCTACTGTAAAGCAAAATTGCTGGGCTTAATTAACGCCAGCCACCAATAAATACTGTGCTCCCTTGGCTACTTGGACCACTGGAAGTACTTGTACCATCTTTGTTTTTTTTCACAGATATTTTTTTTTTTTTTAAGACTCAAGTGCATCATGTCAGTAATTTAAGTTTTTAAGTACAATGAGCTCGGTCACCGTGGAGGTTGGGGACTATTTAAGAAGTGCCGGTTCTTGTAGGGATTCACACGTTGGGTTCAGTCAACTCTGGTGCGGTTCACTTGACCAAAGACCAGGACGGGACACAAATAAAAACAGGAAGCGGTGCTGGCGCTCTTTAGATTTATATTCTGGAAGATTTTTCAATAAAGTGGTACCTCGGTTTTTGCACGCCACTTTTTTCGTCAGATTTCCACAAAAGGTATCGGTAATAAACATGGAGAGTAACAAACTAGTCCAGGGTTGTGTTCTACTGACAAAACAAACACAGATTGGAATGTAAAACACCCCTCAAAAAAATGTAACGAGTTCAAAATCGAACCTGAAAACCAAAACGGCCGACGATCTGTACATCTTATTATTTGTGCTTTTTGGTGATTTTAATGCAGGGGTGTCAGACTCATTTTAGATGGAGAAAAATCTATTCCCAAGTAGGCCGGACTGGTAAAATCGCGGCATGATAACTTAAAAATAAAGACAACTTCAGATTGTTTTTTTTTGTTTAAAAAATACGCAAAAAGTACATTCTGAAAATGTAAAAATCATGTTGTTGTTTTTTTACACTTACATGTTGCGGTTAATAGTATTCTATCTTTATTTTTTTCTTATTTATACTTTCTAAATAAATGATGTGATAATGTTCATCAGTCAACTTATTGGTGTTAATTATCAATAGGTCAAGATGAAAAAAAAATATATATCAAATTACTGTTATTTATGTAGTTGGGTCATTTTTTTCGGCTGATGTACTAACATGTGGTTTATTCTGTACATATGTAGCATCATCTACAAAGATACAAAGAATTGCTATTTTTGACATCTAGTGGACACATTTAGAACTGCAGTTTTTCTTTCCAAAATTTTCGGTTCATTTTTATACTTGGCAAACTCATCACGCGGGTCGGATGAAACCCTCGAGACGTACGTTTGACACCCCTGTTTTAATGCATCCTCTCATGATGCACCCTGGACACATTTCTCCCCATTTTTAGTCAGTTTTCCAGTTTGCTCAAGGCCTGAAATGTTTTGTCAGCGGAATAATTACTATATCTGCCTTTTCTTTTCTGGTTTGAAAAAGTGTAGACACCTGAACTGGTCCGTTTGCTCACGTATTGGTGACTCAGTCGATGTCCTTTTTTATATATATGTGAGTATGACTGCAAAACAAGCTACCTTGGGGCCGAAGAAAATTGTGAGTACCAGCACTTTTCATAAAGAAAGACAAATGATGTCAAAAAACGGTAGGAAGGGTATTCATATAAGTTTAACTGACACACGAAACGTGACGAATCAGGGGGTGCACTGTCCACTTTAGTCGCCAGATGGCAGTAGTGTGTTGGCTATCTTAAAATGTGTTTTGTGGCAACTCCAACTTTGACCGCAGCACCTGAACTAGTCCGTTTGCTCGCGTGTCGATGACTCAGTCGCTGTGCTTTTTTGTTTTCTATACAGAGTACGACGACTGCAAAATAAGCCGCCATGGGGCCGAAGAAAGTTGAGAGTACCAGCATTTATAAAAAAGGTGAGAAACACTATTTAATTCAAGAAAGAACCCTGCTCATTTTATTCATTACGCATATTTAATTTGTTTTCTCCATCATTACTTGTTACTATGTTGGATTGTTTTTTTAGCAACATAAGTTATGGGCGGATTTTTATGACATTTTCAAAAAATGTCTCAATCTGATTTTGGGCCTGTTCAGGATCATTTCTACTACGTTACTTTAAGTTTACGATACGATAGGAGCTTCAACTTCTGTGTGTTTATGCTAGCAACCCTGCCAGGACAAATTTAGTGGATGACTGACGAGAAGGTTCACTCTGTTTCTTTCATTCCCATATAGATAGCTCACTAACTTAGGGGTGGATTTTTATGACCTTTTCAAAAAATGTCTCAATCTGATTTTGGGCCTGTTCCGGATCATTTCTACTACATTACCTTAAATTGACGATAGAAGCTTCAACTTCTATGTGTTTATGCTAGCAACCCTGCAAGGACAAATACAGTGGAGGACTGACGAGAGGGTTCACTCTGTTTCATTCCGTTATATGTAGCTCAAAAAGTTATGGGAGGATTTTCATGAAACTTTCAAAACAATGTCCAAATCTGATTTTGGGCCTGTTCTGGATCAGTTCTACTACATTACTTTAAATTTACGAGATGATAGGAGCTTCAACGTTTGTGTGGGTAAGCCAGCAACCCTGCAAGGACAAATACAGCGGATGACTGACGAGAGGGTTCACTCTCTTTCATTCCACTATAGATATAAAAACATATAGCGATATAAAAATGGGCGGTTTTTCATCCAACGTTGTGATAACATTTTGGGGCTGATCCGATCACCGTCTGGATTTAGGATGTTTAGATGGGGGGAAACAGTGCTTGCCAGAGGTTTGCACGCGCTAGTTATCTGTAAAATGTTGTTTTGTGTTCCTATTTATGGATTCAACATACATTATTTCTGCTTTGGTTTTCACAATGATCACTAACACCGAGGTACCAGAGTCTTAAAAAGGATTCTAATGCGAAGAAATCCGGGCCTGTCGAATAATTTCTACTTTGTTACCTCAAGTTTACAATACTATACCAGCTTTAACGTCTGTGGGGCAGAGACAAACATAGTGGATGACTGACAAGAGGGTTCACTCTGTTTCATTTTGCTATGTATAACTCAAACAGTTGTGGGTGGATTTTCATATAACTTTCAGGAAATATCAGAAATGGGATATGGAACAAGTGCTGATTTTTTTGTGTTCATATTTTCAGATATACCATTTTTCTAAAAACCGAGGTACCACAATCATAAAAAAATATCCTAATATTAAGAAATCTGACCAATCAGGTGCTTCGATTGTCATGACAAAAACACCATTGTGCTTGTAAGCAAACTTTTTTTTTTTTTTTTTTAGCCAGATTTGAGTACCGAATCTGGTAATTTCTACTATTTTATCTTAACTTTACAATACGATTCCAGCTTCAACTTCTGTGTGTATGCTGGACAAACATAGTGGATTATTGACCAGAGGGTTCACTCTGTTTCTTTCATTTTGCTTTAGATAACTCAAAGTTTTGGGTGTTTTTTTTTCTCTACCTTTCAGGAAATGTCAGAAATGGGTTTAGGAACAAGTGATTACATTTTGGGGCTGATTTATTGTGCCATTAGGAAATGGAGCTGCTCTCTTTAGTTCTTTTTGAAAATGTGTGTTTTGTGTTCATGTTTTTAAATTAACATTATTTCGAAGGTACCACAGTCTTAAAAAATGATCCTAAGGTTAAGAAATCCGACCAATCACGTGCTTTGGTTGTCATGACAAAAACAGCATTGTGAAGGCTAGGCAAACTTTTTTTAGTCCGGATCAGAGTACCAAATCTAAATTTGGGCCTGATACCAACTTCAACTTCTGTGTATTTATGCTAGACAAACATAGTGGATTTTTGACAAGAGGGTTCACTCTGTTTCTGTCATTTTGCTTTAGATAACTCAAAGTTTTGGCCGTTTTTTTTTCTATAACTCTCAGGAAATGTTAGAAATGGCTCAAAAGTGATTACATATTTGGGCTGATTTTTTTGTACCATTAGGAAATGGAGCTGCACTCTTTAGTTCTTTTTGAAAATGTGTGTTTTTTGCGTTTATATTTTTAAATTGACATTATTTCGAAGGTACCACAGTCTTATAAAATGATCCTAATGTTAAGAAATCCGACCAGTCACGTGCTTTAGTTGTCATGAGAAAACCAGCATTGTGAAGAATGAGCAATTATTTTAGCCCGGATCAGAGTACCGAACCACAAGTGTGAACTGGACAACCAAAATCCATTCATGTGACGTTTTGTCGGGTATTGTCGTATCTTTTGTTGTTGTTGTTGTTTACATTTAAGGGCACACGCAAAAAAAAAGCAAACAAACGGCGCCGGCAGGTTGAAGTTCCACGATCAAAGGATGCACCTTAACTCACCATTGCAAACGTCCTCACTAATATTACACATCCCCTTGTATAGATGCAAAGTGCAAAAAACGGAATCGCATAAACATCAAACCGAAATCAATAAGACACAGATATCCGCGTGGGAGCCTAAGAAGAGCATGCCGGCAACCTCTGAATATCCAACAAAGCATTTCACGTGATATTCTTATGTAGGTTTTTTTTGTCTTTTTTTTTTTTTTTTTTTGCCTAAGATGTGATAAAATGACTCAAGCTAGTAAGATGCTACCTCTTTCTTGCCTATAGCTTGAAGTATTGTACTGGACTGTAACATAAAAAGCAACAACAAAAAAAGAAGCAAACGGACCATCAACACGAGTCTTCTACACTCTCGGGACATTATTTACAAATGAAGCTGGCATGCTTTTTTCCCCCTCCGTTAAGGGGGTTCATTTCAAAGCTATCATTACACAAATACAACGAGACACATGTTTTTTTTTTAAGTTTGTTAGTTTTTTTTCAAAGTCTCAGTACGATCTTGTCCGCAGGCAAAGTCACAAATAAGAAGTTCTTTGGAGAGGAGAAGGTGTATGAAAACCAGCGACGTCTTCTTTCCAAGTCGGGGACAAAGTGGAGCGTACGGAAGGATCTTTCACGGGCAGGGCTGAGTACAAAGGGGGGGAGGGGCTAGAGGAGGAAAGAGGGGCGGGGTTTGAGGAGTCAGCGCGGAGAAGGGCGCGTTTTTGTGGAGGTTGGGGTTCTGCGAGTGTCTGTTGCGGCTGCGCAGGGAGCTGAACGCCATGTTGCAGCCGGGGATTTTGCACTTGTGCATTTCGCGCAGGTGCACAGTCTTGTAGTGCACGCGCAGAGTCCCCTTGTTGCTGTACATTTTGTGGCAGATGCTGCACAGGACGCCGCCGTCGTTGTTGTTGTTGCTCCCCCCGGTGGACGAGAGGCGGAACGGCGATGCCAAGCACTCGCTGGTCGTGTCCGAAGTCTCTCGCCCCTGTTCCTCCCCCTCGCTGTTGCCTTTCTCCTCCTCCAGTCCCTCCTCCTCCTCCAGGTCGTCCAATAGGACGCCTTCGTCGCTGCCCTCGTCCGACTCGTGTGAGGAGTGGACGCTGCCGCTGGACGTGGTGCTCAGGTCCAGCACCACGTAGTCGTCCGGCTGGCCTCGGGAGAAGCCGTTGGCGTGGTGGTTCTTCAGGTGCGGGTGGAGAAGGCGCTGGGAGAAGTCGATGTTGCCCATGGGGGAATGCGCGCCGTGGATCAAGGCGGCGGGGCCGAGGCCTCTGAACGCCATCCCACCCGTCGGGTCCAAAGCCATGTGGTGGTGCCCGGCGTAGATCTTGGCCAGTAACTCGGCCCGGAAGTCATTGGGCAGTGGCGTGAGTTGGGGGTCCAGGACAATGTCGTCCAGCTCTTTGGTCAGCAGTTTGCGGTGCAGGTTAATGTTGGAGCTGTGCCTGATGGGAAAATACAACAAAATCGTCGGCGTGAATACCATTTTTCCTCCTAAAATATCATATTTGCTGGTAAACATGCCTCCAATAATCGCCGGGTTACTTCAACGCCACACCTCTAACAGACGTGACAAGGGGGCGTGGTTACCTTCTTCACTATGAATGTGTGTGTGTGTGTGTGTTGTCTATAACGCAACATTTACCGCCGACAGAGCGGACCTGGCATCTGTAAAGCTGGCATTTTAAAGAGCAAGTAATGCATTCTAAAAGTGAGAGCGGACCTGGCATCTGTAAAGCTGACATTTTAAAGAGCAAGTAGTGCATTCTAAAAGTGAAAGCATAGATATAAACCAATTATTTGTATATAATATCCATAATCTAACTAAATCTTTACTGTTATACGTTAGGTCAGGGAAAAACTCACAGGGTATTTCATCCCTACAGGTTTCACTGCTCTTCAGGGGATCTTTAAAAACCCTGAAGAGCAGTGAAACCTGCAAAACAGGCGTGTAGGGATGAAATACACTGCTCTTCGGGGTTTTTTTTTAAATCCCCTGAAGAGCAGTGAAACATGCGAAACAGGCTTGTAGGGATGAAATAGTCTGTCTTTTCCTGACTTAACGTATAACAGTGAAGATTTATACTGTAGTTAGTTTATGAATATTAAGTACAAATAGGTTTATATCAATGCTTTTCACAGCAGTGTATTTCATACCTACAAGCCTGTTTAGCAGGTTTCACTGCTCTTCACAGGATTTTAAAACCCACTAAAGAGCAGTGAAATTTCATCCCTACAAGCCTGTTTCGCAGGTTTCACTGCTTTTTTTTTTTTTTTTTTGAGCAGTGAAATCTGATTTTCAGGGTTTTTAAAATCCCCTGAAGAGCAGTGAAACCTGCAAAACATGCTTGTAGTGATGAAATAGACTGTTTTTTCATGACCGAACGTATATTCCGCTCTACTCCGGTATTGAGCACTGTATAACGGATATATCACAGAAACCTCGACTGTATGTTAACTGTTAGTTTTTTTTACATTTTTTTATGCATATTTATGAATGTCTAAATAACATAAAATATAGTAAAAATATGAATAATTAAACTAGTGTATAAGAAAAAAAATATTAGGGATGGGAATATTATAACCACTCAAGATTTGATTCCAGTTCTTGGGGTGATAATCGGATTCAGAATCAGTTCTCCATTCAACACAATTCTCCCAATATATTTTGTATAAAAAGATTATAAAACCTTTTCAAAACATGTTTCAGGTTACTAAAGCTACTCTTGGCAGCTGATTTATGATGTGCATGTGCAAAAGTTGTCTTTAAAAAAAATGTAAAAAATAAATATATATATTAAGATTTAATTATAAATCACTTTAGAATTGGAAAATAGGAATCCCAATTCACATGTAAATCTATTTTTTTTTGAGCACCCCTAATAATGATACATTTTTATATATGGGAAAATACTATTAAATATTAACAATGAGTCCTAATCCATTATACTATAATAGTGTCTTTGCATACATGATTCCTTTTTGAGAAACTATGTACGTAGCATAGAAGTAAAAATTGGTGCATCCACTAAATATTCAAAGCGCTTCACTTTTGTTATGGTACAGCCTTATTTCAAAATGGAATGAATCCTCAAAATTATACACACAATACCCCATAATGAAAATGTCAAGTTGTTGTTTTTATTGTATTTTTTATTTTTAAATAGAAAATAGATTAAAAACATCACATCTACATAAGTATTCATAGCCTTTGCTCAATACTTTGTCAATGCACATTTGGCAGCAATTACAGCCTCAAGTCCTCCTCTTGAATACGACGCCACAAGCTTGGCACGTTTATATTTGGGCAGTTTAGCCCATTCCTCTTCGCAGCACCTCCAGGATGTCTCTGTACTTTGCTGCATTCATCTTTCCTTCTATCCTGGCATCATATTCAAAAAAGACTTCAGGCTGTAATTTCTGCCAGAGGTGGATCAATAAATATTGAGCAAAGGCTGTGAATACTTGAAGAAATTGTATAAACCTTTTTTTTTTTTTTAACTTTTCACATCGTCATTATGGGGTATTGTGTTTAGAATTATGGGGATAAAAATGAATTTATTCTATTTTGAAATAAGGCTGTAACATAAAAAAAAAATGTGGACAAAGTGAAGGGCTGTGAATACTTTGTGCATGCACTGTATACAATATCGGGCTGCAGCTATCAATTAGTTTGTAGTCCGGAAATCTGACAATCAGTTTATTTAATCCAATAAAACACACTTCAAATGTGTATGTCTGTAATAGTGAAGTGAAGTGAATTATATTTATATAGCGCTTTTCTCAAGTGACTCAAAGCGCTTTACATAATGAAACCCAATATTTAAGTTACATTTAAACCAGTGTGGGTGGCACTGGGAGCAGGTGGGTAAAGTGTCTTGCCCAAGGACACAACGACAGTAACTAGGATGGCAGCAGCGGGACTCGAACCTGCAACCCTCAAGTTGCTGGCACGGCCACTCTACCAACCGAGCTATGCCGCCCCGCAATATACAAGTACATCTATAAGTATTAACGTTGTTAAACAAATGCAGAATGTGAAAATGGAAAATATTGATCAAAAATGTAATTACATCTGATTACGTGATTGATAGACTGCAAAAAGTCAGTGTTAAAAAAAAAGGGGGTATTTTATTTGAACTAAGTAAAATTATCTGCCAATAGAACAAGAAATTTGGGTTGTCAAGTCTTTCCAAAACAAGTTAAATTAGCTAACCTCAATGAACCCAAAAATACCTTAAAATAAGTATATTCTCACTAATAACTGTACTACTTTGAGTATGTATTTTCTATTGTTTAATTGAAAATAAAACCGCAAACTCCATTTTTTTTTCATGCTTGAATTAAGAAATAACTACTTTTAAAAAGTAGTTTTATACTTGTGTTTATGACACAGCTTCGCAAGAGTTGATATTCTAGTTTCCAGCATGTTTTACTCAATATAGGTCATAAAATCTCAGCAACAAGCTGTAATATCTTACTGAGATACTTTAGGACCAAAACCCTTAAAACAAGTAAAACACTAACATAAAATCTGCTGAGTGAGAACAATTATCTTATCAGACAGAAAATAAGCAAATATCACCCTTATTTGAGATATTTAATCTTAGATTTCAGTTTTTGCAGTGTAGTAACAAAGCAATATTTTATACTATTAATACCCCTAAAAGATACCTGCCACTCTCTGCAGTTGAGTAAACAGATGCTCTGGTTTATTTCATAGGAAATAGGGAATATGCATTTCTTGTTTGTATCTCCCTGCAGCTCTCCTCAGCAGAATGCAGACAAACGGAGAGAGAGAGAATGTTTACGCTGTCAGCATGTGTGCACTGTGCACGGCCCTCAAATCCAATAGACTGTGACTCAATTAAATACTCCGACATATTGAATGGGAGTTTATCAATTGATTGGAGCTGTGGTAATGTGATAATCGAGGGGGAACTGGATAGCGCATTAGCACTCCAGTCCCTGGCAGGCTAATGCCGCAAAGCGTGTGTTGCATTTAATTCAATTAAACATTCCCCGTTGCAACTCGACGTGCTTGAGCTGATGACACAAACAAAAGTCCCATGCGGATGCCAGGGTGGGGATTATGGAGCTTTTTCAGGAAGCGCACAAAAAGCCATGCCAAAGGGTGCCAGTTAACATGAGCCTAAAAGAATCACAATGAAGTGCTGTTTTCACACTAATTCCACAGATATTGTTCTTTTTATGAGTGACACACACACTGATCCTCCGCTATTTGGTTGAATCAAATGAAATGCAAACACGCCGTGCCTTTTTTTTTTTTTTTTTTTTTTTCCTAAACATGTAAGGGTTGTCCATGCAGGGAGCACTGTGACATTAAAAAAAAAAAAAAAAAATGGAGTCACAATGGATAAGTAGAGCTTACCAGCAGTGGCAGGGTTGATGCAGTCAAAAAGGGTCCCTGTCCTTTAATTATTTACTTCCCTATCCGACATTGTCCTGCAAGAGGTAGAAATACATTCATTTAAGGAGGGACCCTTTTTTTTTTTTTTTTTTTTTTTTTTTGGTCAAGCAGGCAACCAGGAAGCCCGTCCACTCGAGCATCGTCAGCATCGAGCGTGGCCAATGGATCGCCTCTTGTTTCCGCACGCGGATCAAAAAGAGGCCGTAAATCTTGGCGTCCCGTGTGATGGTGAAGCCACATGTTAGCTCGGGCGTGAACAATGTGTTCACTCCTAAAGGAGGCGGGACACTATCGGTGATCCCACTTCTGACGCCACAACTTTTTTCTTCTTTTTTTTTAAATGGAGGATGCTGGTGCTGATGCTCGGGTAGGCGGGCAACACCTTTTTAGTTAAAGTACATGAACACCTTCACTGCTAATAAGCTCTAATTGAGCTAAGACCCCTTTTTAAAATCCCATAAACAACTTTTTGACGTAAACTAAACATTTTGTTTCGCATCCCTTGTATAAGCATGCAGTACAACATACACAATAGGGATAACCAACAAATAGTTTCAACCAACATGCAGTTTTACAATAAAACATCTCAGAAAAACATTACCTCCCGCATCATATTTAACCATAAAGTCGTCCCTTGTTTATCGCTGTTAATCGGTTCCAGACCACGATAAATGTATTTCCGCGAAAGAATATCATAACCATGTTTTCTCGTAATGTTTTGTATTCAACAAATAGTTTTCATAGAACACTGACTGAGACACTAGAACAGGGGTGTCAAACTCAAATACAGAGTGGGCCAAAATTTTAAACTGAACAAAGCCGCGGGCCAAGGTTGAACAAATGAACCTTTTAATAAGGACCCAAACAAGTTTTGCATTGAATATTGAACGAGCAAGGCTTATATAACTTTATAGTGACATGCAAAATCGATTTTCAATTATTGTAGCATCCCAGAAGAGTTAGTGCTGCAAGAGATCCTGGGTATTTGTTCTGTTGTGTTTGTTGTGTTACGGTGCGGATGTTCTCCCTAAATGCGGTTGTCATTCTTGTTTGGTGTGGGTTCACATTGTGGCAAATATTTGTAACAGTGTTTAAGTTGTTTATACGGCCACCCTCAGTGTGACCTGTATGGCGGTTGACCAAGTATGCCTTGCATTCACTTGTTTGTGTGTAAAGTCCGCATATAGTGTGTGACTGGGCCGACACAATGTTTGTATGGAGAAAAAGCGGACGGGACGACAGGTTATAGAGGACGTTGAATGCAGTACATCCCCAATGATGTTGTTTGGGTGGAAATCGAGAGAAATTGGGGAGAATGGTTGCCCCGGGTGATTTTCGGCAAGGGCACTGAAATTCGGGAGTCTACCGGGAAAATCGGGAGGGTTGGTAAGTATGAGTATTAGCGGTGAATGCGGTGTTATAACACTGGAGGGCCAGCTCTAATGTTAATTTGATATTGCCTCAAGGGCCAAATTAAATTACACGGAGGGCCAAATTTGGCCTGCGGGCCAGAGTTTGACACCCGTGCACTAAAAGGTGTGTTGTCGTTTGTGCTATGGCGCCATCTTTTGGACGAGTTTGCTCACTTCAGGTGCTGCCATACTTTCCAACATTGAGACCTCCGAATTTGGGAGATGGGCGGGGGTGTATATATTTCAAAGTATTTCCTATATATATATATATATATATATATATATATATATATATATATATATATATATATATATATGTATGTATGTATGTATGTATGTATATATGTATATATATATATATATATATATATGTATATGTATATATATATATATATATGTATATGTATATATATATATATATATGTATATGTATATGTATTTTTTTTTAAATGGAGGGTGCTGATGCTCAGGAGGGCAACACCTTTTTTAGTTAAAGTACATGAACACCTTCACTGGTAATAAGCTCCAATTGAGCTAGGACCCCTTTAAAATCAGATAAACAACTTTTTGATGTAAAATAAACATTTTGTTTTCCATCCCTTGTATAAGCATACAGTACAACATACACAATAGGGATAACCAACATGTAATTTTACAATAAAACATCTAAAAAAAAAACATTACCTACCGCATAATATTCAACCATAGAGTCGTCCCTTATCGCTGTTAATCGGTTCCAGACCCAATAAATGTATTTTCGCAAAAGAATATCATTACCATGTTTCCTCGACAATATATCGCTACTCTTTTTCCCGACACTTGGGCAGATTTATGGATTTTGCTTTGCCAGCGGCCGTAATGTTTTGTATTCAACAAATAGTTTTCATAGAACACTGACGGAGACACTAAAAGGTGTGTTGTCGTTTGTGCTATGGCGCCATCTTTTGGATGAGTTTGCTCATTGCAGGTGCTGCCATACTTGCCAACCTTGAGACTTCCGAATTCGGGAGATGGGCGGGGTGTATATATTTTCAAGTATTTCTTACATATATATATATATATATATATATATATATATATATTATATATTATATATAAAAATAAATAAAATCCGTTCGGCCACCGTGTTCAATGGAGAAGTCTGCTACAAAATTTGCAGGCAACATACTCCTTCCCTTCGAGCTGTCCTGGATGAACTGAAACTATTTTCTCCAATCATTTTGGAACTTGCAAGCGTATTTCTTCTTGTGGACAATATTTTTACTTGCAAATTGTTATTTTACTCGTTGTAAATTGTGTTTATACTTGCAATTTTTTTTTTACTTGTAAAAATTTGTGTTACTTGCAAATTGTCTTTTTACTTGGGGAAATTAGTTTTTATACTTGCGAATTGTTTTTTTTACTTGTAGAAAATTGTGTTTATACTCACGAACCAATTTTTTAAAGTGAGGAAAATATTTTTTTACCTGTAAAAAATTGTGTTATTTGCAAATAGTTTTTTTTACTTGTGGAAAATTGTTTTTATACTTCCAAATTTTTTTTTACCTGTGGAAAATTATGTTTCTACTTGCGAATCGTTTTTTTACTTGGGGTGGTATAGCTCGGTTGGTAGAGCGGCCTTGTCAGCAACTTGAGGGTTGCAGGTTCAAACCCCGCTTCCGCCATCCTGCCGTTGTGTCCTTGGGCAAGACACTTTACCCACCTGCTGTCAGTGCCACCCACACTGCTTTAAATGTGACTTAGATATTGGGTTTCACTATGTAAAGCGCTTTGAGTCACTAGAGAAAAGCGCTATATAAATATAATTCACTTCACTTCTTACTCGTCGTCGCCATGTCTCTTCTTTGTTCTTCTGCTATGTTTTTGGACATTACTACTTGCCTTAGTTTTGAAGCAATGCATGATGGGAACCCGGATGTTGTGTTTCAATGTCTTAATGTACCGGCTGTATAAACACATGCTGAGAATTAGCTCCGTGCCTTCCTGCTTTGTGGGTTATAGATAAACTTATGGATCATGGAGACATGTATAATAGTCTCCTTTTCAGGTGAGAGAGGATGCTAAAGGCAGTGCCTTTAAGGCACGCCCCCAATATTGTTGTCCGAGTGGAAATCGGGAGAATGGTTGCCCCGGGAGATTTTCGGGAGGGGCACTGAAATTCAGGAGTCTCCCGGGAAATTTGCAAAGGTTGGCAAGTATAGGTGCTGCGGGTTGAAAATTGTTTTCCTCATTGGTGCCTTGAACCTAAAGTATAAGTCCAGTTTTGTCTACTACTCGTCCATAGCATTTCAGCTTGAAATTCATTCTTCGCTCCATGCACATTTTTACAATATAACTAAAACAATTCATACTTATTAAACCGTCCCATGTGTAATGTCTTGAGCAGTGTTCTCATGCATATTTGTAAATGCTATCGTAATTTAATCTAGCTACCGTCATTAGCATTAGCGAATATGCTAACACATTTACAAGTGTGTGTTAGTTGTATCAACTTACAGTGGCATTCTTTGTGTACATCCACCAATACATCATTGTGGAGTTATTTGGTGTTTTTAGCTGTTTGGAGAGCAAGTGGGTCCATGACGATGACTTCTGTTTTGTTTGATCAGCCGTTTTACTGCCCTGTGACGGGCACCGTTTGGAAATGATTATGGCATGTAAATAAACATTTACAAATTGTATTTCGTACAAGTCTGTCTGCGGCGTATAGTCCGGTGTAAGAAATATATTTAAACAATATCAATACCTTCTAAAATAAAATGGGGCTTAAATACCGGTGCGCTCGATAACCCGGAAAACAGTGTGTGTGTGTGTGTGTGTGTGTGTGTGTGTGTGTGTGTGCGTGCACCATTTATACAAGTATAAATGGAATATATTTTCATAGCTAGAGCATACAAAAACCTCTTTATTAACTTTTGAAAACATTTTTAACATTCTGATCACCCACTAGACATGAAATGAACTTAATTCAGTATCGTAATGCTGCCTGAGGTTGAGCCAATCAGTGGCCACGATTCTAAACAACGCGCTCTGATTGGTATAAATACTATTGTAGTAGTGATATTTTTACTTTATATGCTCATTTTTTTATATGCATGAAAGTATGCTTTATTGTTAAGCCACAATATAGGGTGACTAAATACTATTTTGCGGCCATGTTGTATTGTCCAAGTGTAAATGTGAGGTCCGAAATGAAATATCTACATTAAGGACGATAGAAAATCTCAACTGGAAAAATAATCTTTTATCTCCATCTCTGGTTTAAACACTATTTTTGAAAAACAGCATAAGCAGAACACACACACACACACACACAGCACATTATTTCCTCATTTATCAGATTTTAGACTTTTCCGCCCACGATTCCCCACCCTTGCGTCTTTATTCCACCGCCTCCATCCTTTTTTTGGACTATGCCGAGGAGGAGCAACCTCGGCGTTAATCATCTTTAGGCTCATCTTGAGCGTGTCAGCAGCATCTTGGCTGTTTTTGTTTGTCTTTCCTGTCATCTGGGGAATTCTTATAAGGTTTTGTTGAAAGTGGAAGGACTACGAATCCAATTTGACTTAACTTCTATTATGCATCTTTAATTGTAATATCGCATAATGACGTGCCTAAGTGGCAAACAGGCATCCTTGTTTTACTTTTTGCGCCTTGTAGATGTGTCATATTTACGTGTTGATGACATACAGTGGGGCAAAAAAGTATTCAGTCAGCCAGCGATTGTGCAAGTTCTCCCACTTCAAATGATGACAGAGGTCTGTCATTTTCATCATAGGTACACTTCAACTGGGAGAGACAGAATGTGAAAAAAAAATCCAGGAATTCACATTGTAGGAATTTTAAAGAATTTATTTGTAAATGATGGTGGAAAATAAGTATTTGGTCAACCATTCAAAGCTCTCACTGATGGAAGGAGGTTTTGGCTCCAAATCTCACGATACATGGCCCCATTCATTCTTTCCTTAACACGGATCAATCGTCCTGTCCCCTTAGCAGAAAAACAGCCCCAAAGCATGATGTTTCCACCCCCATGCTTCACAGTAGGCATGGTGTTCTTGGGATGCAACTCAGTATTCTTCTTCCTCCAAACACCACCAGTTGAGTTGATACCAAAATGGATACATGGATGATACAGCAGAGGATTGGGAGAATGTCATGTGGTCAGATGAAACCAAAAATAGAACTTTTTGGTATAAACTCAACTCGTCGTGATTGGAGGAAGAAGAATACTGAGTTGCATCCCAAGAACACCACACCTACTGTGAAGCATGGGGGTGGAAACATCATGCTTTGGGGCTGTTTTTCTGCTAAGGGGACAGGACGATTGATCCGTGTTAAGGAAAGAATGAATGGGGCCATGTATCCTGAGATTTGGAGCCAAAACCTCCTTCCATCAGTGAGTTGACCAAATACTTATTTTCCACCATCATTTACAAATAAATTCTTTAAAATTCCTACAATGTGAATTCCTGGATTTTTTTTCCCCATTCTGTCTCTCCCAGTTGAAGTGTACCTATGATGAAAATGACAGACCTCTGTCATCATTTGAAGTGGGAGAACTTGCACAATCGCAGGCTGACTAAATACTTTTTTGCCCCACTGTATATGGTGTTATGGATATTATTTGCTCTAATCTACTTGCTAATTTCCTCTTGAGCTTAGTGTTCCTTGACACGGTCTGGACATTGAACGAGCTTACTTTTTTTTTTTTTTCTTCTAAAAGCTAGTGAATACTCACGTAAATTGATGTGGTTTTAAAATATTTAATGTATAAATTGGCACGCCACATTGTTAAATTTTTCAGTATCTGTGGAAAAAGTTAGCACACTTACGAGTTAAACTTATGTTGAAGTATTAAAAAAAACACTATTTTGTTACTTACCGTATTTTACGGAATATAAGTCACTACTTTTTTCCCATGCGGCTTATAAAATGTGCTGCGAATTTGTATTTTTCTTCGCTAACGGCTATAATGTTCTGCATTTAACAAATACTTTTCGTATAACACTGACAGATACCCTCAGAAGGTGTTATTCTTTGTGCTACGGCGCCATCTTTTGGGCCAGTTCACTTACTGGAGGTGCTCCAGGTTAAACATGTACTTTGTTTCGTGCCTTGAATCGGAAGGATCAGTCCCGTTTAATCTCTTATTCGTCCATTGAGTTCCTGCTCGAAAGGATTATTCATTCATCACACCAAGCAACGTTTGGTGTGATGAGTTATACCGGGGCGGTATAGCTCGGTTGGTAGAGTGGCCGTGGCAGCAACTTGAGGGTTGCAGGTTCGATTCCCGCTTCCGCCATCCTAGTCACTGCCGTTGTGTCCTTGGGCAAGACACTTTACCCACCAGCTCCCAGTGCCACCCACACTGGTTTAAATGTAACTTAGATATTGGGTTTCACTATGTAAAGCGCTTAGAGTCACTAGAGAAAAGCGCTATATAAATATAATTCAGTTCAGTTTACAGTATAGCTAAAACAATCCATACTTAATAATTGTGTGATGTAAGTAGGAGTATGTTCATGCATATTTCTCCACGGTAATGTATTCTAATGAAGCTAGCATTGATAGCATTATAGCAAATATGCCAACACCTTTACAAGTGTCTGTGTTGGTCTTATTAACTTACAATGGCTGTATCTTTGTACTGTTTCAGTTTTTTAAATTCACCAAAATGTCACTAGGGAGTTATTGAACAGGTTTAGTTGATTGGAGAGCCAGTTTCCACAGCTAGTGGGTTCATGACGACGACTTCTGTTTTTGGTTCGGTTCGGAGATGTACTGAACAAGTTCCACACGGACATATTAAGTAGCACACCGCACGTTGTGTAAACAATGCACACCGATGCACCATGAATTGATTTACGTGGACCCCGACTTAAACACGTTGAAAAAGTTATTCGGGTGTTACCATTTAGTGGTAAATTGTACGGAATATGTACTGTACTGTGCAATCTACTAATAAAAAAAAAAACACACGGCATGCTAGCAGCGACCGGGCTAGGATAGACTGACCATACCTCCTCTTTTCACCGGATATGTCCTCTTTTGTGGGGCTGTCCGGGTGGAGTTTCTTAAATGCCTCAAATGTCCGGCATTTTAAGTTAGGGTTGCGTGTATTTTCAATGTACGTTCAGGGTTACGAACGGGTTAAAAAGAAAACCAAAAATTGTGCGCGCAGCAGCAATTGTGAGGGAGGGGCAGAGACAGAGAGAGCGGCAGAGTTATGATAAACGCGCATGCGTCGCCAGACTCTGCTTTTTATCCATTGATTAATCAGATTTTATTTTTTATTATCTATAGCAGGGGTGTCAAAAGTACGCCTCAGAGGCCATTTGCAGCCCACAGCTAATGTTTTAAAGGCCCACGGCACATTCTAAAAATACTTTTAAAATAAACGTAAACAAAAGGGAAATAAAAAAGCTTTAAAGCTATAAATGTAATTTAGAAAAAGTTGCAACGTTGTCTAATAGAACAAAGCTGTTTTTTTTTTTTTCAAACCGTCATTGCTCAAAACATAATATTGAATCAAACTCTATGTTATTATGAATTATTTACCTATCCAATTTTCCGATTACTTCACATCAAATATTCCACTAAGAAACATTTTTTGGGGTGGAAGATTTAGCAAATTTGTTAAATAACCAAAAAATGTATATTTTGTTTTCTTACTGTACCGAAAATGAACCAAAACATAATATTGAATCAAAATCAATGTTACTATGAATTATTGACCTATTCAAGCTTCCGATTACCTCACAGCAAATATTCCACTAAGAAAAAATTTTGGGGTGGAAGATTTAGCAAATTTGTTAAATAAATAACCAAAAAATTTATATTTTTTTCTTTCTGTACCGAAAATGAACCAAACCGTGACCTCTGAACCGAGGTACGTACCGAACCGAAATTTTTGTGTAGCGTTACACCCCTAGTAAATATGTATATATTTTTTTTTAATTTGGCGGGTTTGGCTTAATTACCTGTGCTCTAAAGCCCAGAAAATACTAACTAATTAACTTTCAAGCTATTTTAGCGATTAGCATGGCTTAACACACCAGTTCCACATTTTATTAAACATGCTACATGAAATAATATATATTTAGATGTTATTTCATCCATTTAGAAACATCCATGTGCCAATTGTAGAATCCACCACTTCCCATATGGTGTATGTTCGTATATACATACGTCCCCCCAAGGGTTTGTAGATTTATTCAAATCCCTACAAGTCATCACAAGGAATATGCTCATCATGACACTCCAATGTTGTATTGTATTTTTTTTTTAAAGTTTCATCAATATTCTCTCTATGAGACTCTCAGCCTTTATAAGACGATGCCAGAAACCGAGTGAAGAGGAGGATGTGGGGTTAAGGGGTGTATACTCGCCCATATAATTAACCTTCACGCTCTCTGCTGCAACGTGGGACTAACATCCCGACAACAATAGTATGACTTAAAAAAAAGAACGGCTAAATATAAGCAGAATTAAAAAGAGATAAATAACACTTGTCCTGTGTTAGATGCAGTTAATCACCGCTTTCCTTCTTCAACTCCCTACAGTGTGAGCCAAAAGGAGCCGGCATAAAACACCTCACTGTCAAATAACTCTTAATAATAAATCATAAAGAAGATCATATACTGTCCTGGCTCAAGGGCAGGGGAATTAATCCTGAAGCTTTTCATCTGGTCATTCTTTTGATACAAATACACTGATCCCACCTGCAGGTGATTAATTGTTGATTGGGAACATACGTCACAAAGAAACGTCTTTTCTTTTTTGACGTGCCTGAAAAGGAGTAGGAAGAAGTACTTCTTATTTATTCCGACCTAACTCGTCTCAAATTGAGAACCAGCGTCTAAGTCTTGACAAAAGAAGTAGACCAGAGACAAAGGTCCACTGCAGAGGACGCTGGTCTGAATTAAACCTTCATATGATTAAAAACGGCCGTGTGCTGATAAAACTTTACGAGTCAGAACATTTATAAGAATTCCCCTGGCAGACCGCCACAAACAACTGCGAGCTAATTAGCCGTTATTGCCACGCTCCTTGGCCGTAAACCATTCATCTCCATTCCTGGTAATAATATGCATTATGTCCAACGTCCTGTTGGATTTTTAAAAGGTGGCGTTTTATAAAAACAAGCGCATTAATTGCCCTTTTATGGCCGCCGCTACACTCAAAACATGCATTATGTCGTTAGCATGCTAGCGAAGGGACCGTATTTCCCTGGCGTTGAGAAGTCTTTACTTGCCAGGGATTTGTCCGCGGACGCAATAGTGTGCTAAGGTTTTTAAAGGCACGTTAGCAAATGTCAATGCTAGCATTTACACAAGACTAGTTTTTAACCGATGAAATAGTTTGTTTTTTTCACATGATAATGCCGATTTTGGAGTAGTAATAATGGACAGCACTTTTCTGGACAAAGTGCTTCACTTCACTTCTGATAAAAACCCTGAACAAAAGTGTACATTTAGTGAGGGGCTAAAATGGCAGACGAAGAACTTACGTACAACAGTGAAAAGTGCTTAAAAGTAGGACTGAGCGATATGGCTGAAAACTCTATCATAATATACATATTTTATATCAGTTGACAATGATGATTAGTGATATTTTTATGACCTATGGAAGATGTGAACCAGGAGGAAAAAAAAAAGTTCAATGTTAATGAATGATTTTTGACCTTCTTCGGATTAATAATGCCTTCAGCTCTCAAGGCGGAAAGGAAATGTCAACACACAGAAATCAAAATCAATGTAAATAAAATTCTAAAGTCACAATAAACACTAAACATAATGTCTTTTATATGGAGGTAATAAAGTTGAACAAAATAGTGCAAATTAAACTATGAGATGGTCTATTTTCTGCAGGTTTACTGCCAGGAAGTTACGTATGTGGCCTGTGTAACATTTAATTGGGTCTGTTGCTCTCATTGAAGTACGAAAATACATTTATGTTATGAAGTAATTATTATTTAAATGTAATTGGACCAAATGATTATTTTAAAGTAGAGAATGTTTTATATTTTGTTATTTTATTCATACAGTCCTGCATTTAAGTCCCTACCTGTTGTTTCCGTACATCCATGTAGGGAACGGACGAGGATTGAAAAGAAAAGATGAGCGCGGAGAAGGCCGTGTCACGACAAATTTCTTCCCCCCTACCAAAACCTTCCCCCCCATTTACTTCCGGGGTCATGATTAATACAGACGTTTTGTTAACGCTATATTATAAAAATATAACGCTATATTATAAAAATATAACGCTATATTATAAAAATACAGACGTTTTGTTAATGCTATATTATAAAAATATAACACTATATTATAAAATTACAGATGTTTCCTCTTATGTCATCCCATAGCTTGTGTTTGTAAATTGTTCTTTATTTTTTTTTATAATAAAGCGTTAACGTCTGTATTTTTATAATATAGCGTTATATTTTTATAATATAGTGTTAACAAGTAAATGGGGGAGGGGGGGTTTGTAGAGAGAAATTTGGCGTGACAGCCTTGTGACATACCGTATTTCCTTGAATTGCCGCCGGAGTGCTAATTAATTTAAAAGCTCTTCTCACTCCTGTGCTGACCAAAGGCATGCGGTAAAAGTAAGCATGTGCTAATTATTTTAAAACCTCTTCTCACTCCGGCACTTACCAAAGGTATGCAGTAAAAATTTGAGTGTGATGTAAGCTTGGACCTTAATTCCTACTGAATAGCTCTTAATCTTCTTCACTTTATGCGATTTCAAATTACCGGTATTGAAACCAACCTCTTCCATTTTGAAAATGATGACAGGGCAAGTGTCACTCGTGACGTCACGGGTTTGACCAGGCGGTAATATTAAGCATGCGCTAAATATTTTGCGAAGCGAGTTTGATCCGGCAGTAATTCAAGGCAAGCGCATACTATATGTCCTGCGGCAATTCAAGGAAATACGGTATATACATGTGTGTATGTGTATATATTAGGGATGCACCGAAATGAAAATTTGTGGCCGAAACCAAAGCCGAATAAAATTTAAACACTTGGCCGAATGCCGAATACCGAATAATGAATGCGGTTTTTCACAATTTTTAAAATATTGCATAAATAGCCTGGAATAAATATTTACACGTTTTTCAAATAAAGTATTTTTTTTATTGAATATTGACATTTTTTTAATATTCCACTAGCCTTTGCTTTTCAGAAAAAGCACAAAGTTTTTCATTTATATTAGGCCTTCAAACAAAACATGCATTCCACAAAAAAATAAAGTGCATTAAAGTGGATAAAACCACAACAAATGAATTATTGTCCTTTTGGCAAAAGTCTGCTTAGCCACAGTAGATATGCTAATAATGTAAACAGAAGGCTCAGGTAAATCTCAATTAAGTGTGTGCTTGTAACCTCATACACTTATACAGGTAGCCTACACAACAGGCTAATAATGTAAACAGAGGCCCCACTAAATCTCAATAAGTGTGTGCTTGTAACCTCATACACTTATACAGGTACACAACATATCCCAACGTCACTGCACGTTGGTTGATTGAGTCACCGCGTCAAAAAATTGCGTCACACGCCACTATTCGGCCTTGTTTTTAACTCATTCCACCGAAGGCCGAATGTGGCTTTTTTTGCCATATTCAGCCGAATATATTCGGTTACCGATTAATCAGTGCATCCCTAGTGTGTGTATATATATATATATATATCGTTTTGTTGGCCCAGCCCTACTTAAAAGACAAATATTTAGATTAAAATCCTGAGACCAACAGTTTGTGTATTCTGTAGGAAGTGCTTTTGTCATCTACTGGTCTGCCATGCGTGTGACCAGGAATCCGCATCATCTGAAAAGTGAAACTTATCAATATCCCTAACTTCTGATCACCTCCTGTTCTGATCAAGTAAGCATCTTCAAACTTTAAGAAACACGGCAATCACAAAAACATATGTCCTTCTTTAGAGTGGACAGGACAACACCTAAAATACCAGCCCGATTTCTTTTTTTTCTTTTTTTCTTCCCAAAGTCACTCCTTTGTTTGTATTCCGTTCACATGCCTGCGCTCGCCCTAAGGCGGCGGTGCACCTTCAGCATGCGTTATTATTGTTTTGCCAGTGCTGCTGCAGTACTGTAAGTGCACTGTATTCACGCTACCTGTTAACAAGCACGGGGCTCACCTTCCCACCCCTCCCACGCGTTAATAAATGCAGCGGTTTTGACTAACAGCTGTCAACACTAATGTATGCGCCTGCGACACGCCGGAGGTAGAGAGAGGGCAGGTAAACAAAACCGGAAGGTTGATGGCCGCGGAGTGTTGCTTCGTGTGTGTGTGAGACGTAGATTTCCCCACGTCAGGACTTTTTGTACAAGACAGATGATAGAAGCTAAATTTAATGCAGATTGTATGTGGTAGTTCAATTTACCGTATTTGCTGTATTATCCGGACTATAAGGCACACTGAAAATCCTTATTTTTATTTATTTTTTCTCAAAACTCGACACTGTGCCCTGATGATAACCCACTGCACCTAATGTAAGGAATACATTTGGTTGAGCTTACCCACCTCTAAGCTATTTTATTTGGTACATGTGTAATAAGTGTGACCAGTGGATGGTCGACAAACATAAGATATAAGTGTAGGTCGCACTACGATGGCAAGATGTTTCAAGTAAACATCACCATTTTAAAAGTTCCATTGAAAATATAGAACATTACACATGGCGCTCAAAAATGTATCAAACTGTTTTAGTACAACTTTGGTAAGCAATGAAGTCACACCGCTTGAAGGATTGTCGGCGCATTAAACATACAAGTATTATGGTGTGTGTATAAGGTAAAAGCAACTTTTCTTACATTTTTGTACCTGCTGATCTGTATTTGGGTTCTGCATAAACCCAGAAAAATTTTGCGCGGCCGCCTTTGAAGTCTATGACAAAACCGTAGTCGATTAGCTGCTTTTTTATCTTTCTTTATCTTCTTGCTATAGGACTTTCATCCTCCGCTGTTGCCATTTTTAATATAAAGTAGTGTAAAGTTCTTACTTGTATCTGTCAGTAAACTCGCCATGAAAGCACTAAAACTTACCGGTGTAGTGAGTTTACATTATTCACCCAAGAAACTTTAGTTATTAGAGTTCAGATCGGACAGTTTTTCATGGGACACAATTCGGATGAGGAGATGCTGCTCTGTTATTGAATTAGTAAAGTCTGAAAGTCACTTCTTCTACTCCCGTCCTTGCACGCTACACCGCTATAGCAAAGATGACGAGGAGAAGACGCTGCCGAAGGTGAGCCACGTAAATAAGACCGCCCACAGAACGGTGCATCCAGAACCGAATGTCAGGTAGTGACTTGAAGATGGTCTGTAAAACATAATCCATGCAAAATTCTGACCGACGAAGCACCATTACATGTTATGTGGACCAGTGCTTTTCAACTTTTTCTGAGCAGAGGCACATTTTTTTCATTGAAAAAATTCTGAGGCACACCACCAGCACAAAACATTAAAAAATTAAACTCAGCAGCCGATATTGACAATAAAAAGTCGTTCTCGCAATTGTTGGCTATGACTTTAAACCATAACAAACCATGCATCAATATAGCTCTATAGTTGTCCTGTCACGACCTATCGCATCACGCCGTGACTTATTTTGATTTGTTGGTGTTTTCCTGTGTAGTTTTTTAGTTCTTGTCTTGCGCTTCTAGTTTGTTGTTGATTTGTCATGTCATTGTACGGCTGTACCTTGTGGACGGCGTCTGCTCCACACGCTGTAAGTCTTTGCTGTCGTCCAGCATTCTGTTTTTCTTTACTTTGCAGCCAGTTCAGTTTTAGTTTTGCATAGCCATCCCTAAGCTACAATGCCTTTTCTTAGCAGCACTCGCCTTTTTGTTTATTTTTGGTTCAAGCATTAGATACCTTTTTACCTGCAAACCAACGTCGTCGTTCCTGACATCTACAAAGCAATTAGCTACGTGCTGCTACCTACTGAACGTATTAAATGCTTACTCTGCCGAGCTCTAAACAGCGGAGACACTCTGCAACGGCACATTTGCGGATTATAATTACTGGTTTGTAAAAAATATTTTTACCCCATTAAGTGAAATTACATAAAACTCCCATGGCACACCAAAAAATATCTCACAGTACAGTACTCGAGGCACAGTGGTTGAAAAACACTGATGTAGACCACAAGGAAGTGGTTTACATTTAAAAAAAAAAAAATAATATGACTCCGTTAATGTGCCCTACATTCCGGTGCGCCTAATATATGAAAAAAGATCAAAAATAGACCATTTCTCGGCAGTGCACCTTTATAATCCGGTGAGCCCTATGGTCCGGAAAATACGGTAGTTAACTTTAATAGAGTTTAGGTCTGTATAAGTGGATCTAGATTCGGGGATACGGTCATCTATTATGGCACCTTCACATGTACGGTTGTAGGACAGCTCCCTGTTGGTTTAAAAGACACGGTCACAAGCCAACAACTAGTTTGTTGTATCCGCTAGTTAGACCTTCGTGCGTCAAATTAGAACATTTAGGGAGTGTGTCGCTGTGTAATAGGCGCCTTTGCCCGGTTCTGTGTGAAAGGCAAACCCGACTTATTGACAATTCCTCCGCAGGGCTATTTTTTGTCATCTCTGTGTAAAAGAAGCTGAACCCCCCCCCCAACAACAATCGAGTAATGGAACTTCATGTTTGGGCACTAACCTGTCTCGACTGCGCCGTGAGGGGAAAGCGGCGTTGCAGCCGGCGACCGTACACACGTGCATCTCCTTGAGGTGCACGTTCTTGTAGTGCAGTTTCATGCTGTACGAGCTCTTGAAGGTCTTCTTGCACACGTAGCAGATCTTGGGGTCCGGGCTGGAGCACGGGTCCCCGTCCGGCGATTGAGACGTGGGGAATTTGGGCGGGCTGGCGCCGTAGCCCATCGACGAGATGAAGCTCTCGTGCAGAGCGGCCATGCTGGCGGCGGCCGCGGCGGCCATGCCTCCGTTGTAAAGGCCGTACTGGCTCATACAGAACATGTCGTAAGTCGGGTCGTTAAGTTCCTCCTTGATTTTGGTGGCCGCCTGGTGAGGAGACGGTGATAGCTGACCTTTTCCTTCTACGTCTTTTCTCAAATGGCCTTCCTCGATGCTGTTGTCACGCTGGTCCTTTCCACCTTTTGGGTGCTTCTGCTGTTCCTCCACGTCCATCATCTCATCCCGGTAGTACATCTTGGAGTCCGAGGTTTCAGACTCGTTCTCAAAGTCTCTTTCGTGGTCTTGGTCCTCAGAAGTGTAGCTGTCCATACAGCGTAGGTCACTAGAACCTCGACGCTCGCCCCTACCGTCACTACCAGCCCCCTCTCGGCATTCATCCTCACTTTGCCTCATCATGCCTCTCAGAGTCATACCGGGACTCATCTCATCCTGGGAAGGGGATTGCTGCCCGCTTCCACCGCTGTGGTTCCCTGTGCCACTCCCACTGTTGTTGTTGCTGTTGTAGTTTCCGTTCATCCTGATGTTGTTGTGAAGGAGCGACGAGTGGTGATATGGGTGATGATTGTGGTTGATGTGATCGTCGTCATCCTCGTCTTTGTCCTCGTATTCGTCAGCCACGTCAATCACTTCCTTCTCGATCTTCACGGGCATGCTGGACTTACGAGGCTTCTTTTTGGGCGTGGGGTCTGCCCCGCCGCCGCTGCCTGGCTCATGATGGCCACCAACTGTGTTTAAGCTCTGCGACATGGCTCCCATCTCGGACACATGGACATTGTTGTGTGAAGCCACAGCCGCCAGGATCTGCTGTTGCTGGTCCATTAAGGTGGTGCCGTTGGTGGTGGTGGGCAGAATGGGGCTTATGGGCAGCGAGACGGGTGGACTAACTAGGTCTGCAGGGGACAGTAGTGTACGGTAGAATGGGGGCACAGGTTGGACTGGTTGCACTGACTTTAGAGAGGGGAACACCAGTGTGCTCTGCAGGGGGGATTGAAGCATCGGGTCTATTGGTGGAGTGGTGAAGCCCAGAGGTGGCCGGCCAGGACTTGTAAGTGTGAATCCACCATTTTTGGTGCTTGAGATGACAGGCGTACCAGAGTTGGAGTTGGCACGAATTAAGTCTTTGTCGCGGTTATTGCGCAACATAGGCATGTGCAGACGCGGATTGGGGTTGGCGCTGTGGCGGTTGCGACTGCGCAGGGAACTAAAGACCATGTTGCAGCCCTCGATGGTGCAGCGGTGTTTAATCTTTAGGTGTACCGCGTTGTAGTGTATTTTGAGCGTGCCTTTGTCGTAAAAGGTCTTGCCGCAAGAATTGCAGCACACGCGGCCTTTGCGGGAGGTGGAGCCCATGCGCCTCATGCGGTGCATTTTGGAGGAAAATGAAGCATGGGTGATGGATTTTGACTGCTCCTCTTTGACAAAGTGAAGGTGAATCTGGTGGTCACTCAGGGTGTTGGAAGTCTGGGACTGGCTTTGGGACTGCTGTTGTCCCTGCTGCTGCTGTTGCTGTGACTGCTGCTGTTGAGCCTGCTGGAGGGACGGAGATGGCGACACGGGGGATGCCCGATTGCTGGGCTCCGTTTTGGGTTCAGTGTTGTTCATGCCACCCAAGGTTCCACGGCTCGGACTCTGGCTCGTACGGAACGGCGACATGGACACGTCTGACTCGCTCGTTTCCACTTGTTCAACTTGGTTGGGCAAGCTGGGCTCCCGTAGCCGGAGAGCTGACTGTTCCATTGGTAGTCCGTTGGGGGGCAAACCGAGCATGGGGGCAGACACAGGGTTGATGTACTGGAACGGTAAAAGGAATGCTAAGCTGTTGGGGATATTCTCAAAGTGATGAATACTAGATGGGCTGCTATTTTCTAAATGTGTAAGCAGTCCCGGGCTGCGTGTCCTGTTGTTGCTCTCAATGAACGTCCTAATCCCGGAGTCGGTTTTGGAAGACTGAACGGTAACTGCCTGCCCTTCCTTCTCCTGAATGGCCATCAGCTCCACGATGGATTTGGTCTCGCCAAAGCGCAAGAACTGCTGCAAGGTGATGATCTCCTCTTCTCGGGACATGATGGTCCAGCGGTCCAACACCTTGCCTGCAGTGTCCTGAAGAGACAGGAATACAAACTATTATTGATCGGGCCTAATAGTCCAGTCAAAGAGAAGACGGAGCAGAGGTTAGCGGTTAGAGAAGCAACTAGCGGGATTTTGTTTGTCTTTCAGGCGTTTATTTTTCTATGTAAATCTGCCCTGCAACATTGAGGCGATTGCAAACAATCCAACCCCAGAAGACACAAGAAAATACAGTCATGGTGTATTTCCTCTACTCCTGAACTGCTGCACATCTGTCCAAACATGCACTTCTATTGTGTGTCTTCTGACAAATACACCTCATGGTGGCGCTTTTATGATACCCTTATAGGGTTGTACGGTATACCAGTATTAGTATAGTACCGCAACACTAATGAATCATTTTCTGTACTATAACCGCCTCTGAAAAGCACTGGTCCAAAACCCCCTCAAGTTTATAAACTCAGGAAGTATGTCCCTGGACTCATGAGGACTTTGAATATGACCAAGGTATGAT